>NW_010400239.1:559-20549 GCF_000710305.1 Buceros rhinoceros silvestris
GCAAGCTGCCTAGAGAGGTTGAATTCTGTGCCTGTCAAGGGCACAAGGACATGCCTAATTTAGTCATATGGGACTTTCGAAGGACTTCAAAAACATTTAACTCTCTCACTGACTGCTTATACAACATAAGGCATACCAGAAAGGCCTGTTTACTTGATCCCAGAAGAAACTTCTGCATTTCTTCTCCCTGGAATATTCAATTTCAAGGATTGCTGGGGCTGCTGAGCACTGTGAAAGAGCCACACATTTGCTTTTGGTAACATACCAAATGTGGAATATTTTTTGGTATAATAAAAGTTTAAAAGCCAATGAAGAAGTGTTGATTCTGTTTGTGGCAAAGCTTCTTCATAGATAAAAGAGCACTATACAATAGGAAGTAATAGTGTCTCAAATATATAAAAGTATTATTATTTCAATCTAGTATTAAAAATACTTGGCACGCAATCAGTTAAACTTTATGACTTGTCAGTGCTGTTAAATTGAATTTTATTGGCTTAATATTTGTCAAAGAATATGGGGGGAAGAATAGTTTACTACTACGGGATGCAAAAATGAGATGAATCTAGTGTGATGGAAGGAAAAATATTTCAAATCTTTTCTAAAAAACTGGCATTCAGTATACTCTCATGCAGAATGTCATACATACGGGGGTAGTTCTAAAAACTTTTTTTTTTCCTTGAATCTTGCTTTATATGGAAAAAAAAATTACACTAAAAAAATCCATAGAAAGCATATTTTTTCCCCCAGAAGTTTACAGATGGATAGTTCATGAAAAGATTTTCAAAGAGAAATATTTTCTTTCTTTTAATTATAAGGTACCTCTCCCAGTAGCTCCTATTTAGGACCAATTTAAAACTTGAAAAGATGTAAGATCAAAAGTTTCTTTCTTCTGCCCTTTTCCCCTTGTAATCACAGTGAAAATGTTTTCTGGAGGTGCTTCTAGAAACTATTCCAAGATATGCAATTGCCACAAGAATGTTAAATGTTTGGAGAAGTTTTGAAAAGATGGTGGGTGAAAACTCTAAACTTTGCTTTGGGGACGAATCTGACTGTATCAGTCTCTTTATGTAACTTAACAGCATGAGCTTGTCATGTAAAGCAATTACTCATCAGTCACCAAAAAAAAGGAAGGAAGGTAGAGATTAGTGTTTTAGTAATCTGTCCTGTATTAGCCACTTTTCATCTAATGTTTTTCCAGGGAAAACAGTTGTAGTGGATTGCTATTTAGTGATTTAAAGCAGAACCATTTCACAATCCTACTGGGTCTTAATGTTGAAATATTAATGTCTTCTTCCTTTCCACCTTCTCTCCTGTCATGATGCTTTTTGAGTTGTGTGATATATTTGACACAAAAGGCTTTCACATTTAGGAAAAGCAAAGGATCCAGTAAGACACCTGGCTAAACAGAGACAATATGAATTTATTTTTTTGTGGTTTGCTCCCACCCATGTGAGTTAATTCATCTGTGTTTTATCTTGGTTTATCTGTCCTCATTCAACTCTTGACCTAGTTAGGTACTGACAACCAACTTGTTATTCAAACACAGACACTGAGATGACTTCATAACTCTACTTACAGTACAATAGCCAAATGTGCCTTCATCAGACAAGACAGTGATGGAGTTTCATAATGACTCATGCACGTAACCATCTAGGCAGGAGAGAAACTGTCCAGTACTTTTTCTTGGATTTTGAGGGGGAAGAGGGAGGAAGAAAAGAGCAGCGCCATGTGAAACTGGCTCAGCTGCCAGGGCCTGCAGCTGTGTCAACACAACGTCATAACTGCCAAATATCTCTGTGACTGCAGAGAGCAGCTCTTACTCCATCTGGGAATAAGGAGCTATTTTTTCACAAAATATTGCCTTCCTTTTAATAAATGAGATCTGCTAGGAACTTTTTTTAATGGTCTAATACTTAAAATCACTCCTCTTTACAGTCAAATTATGATCCTGTTTTGAATTCTACTTGGGCCAATGCAGACACATTGCACATGTAAATGAAATGACACTTTGCAGCAATGAAGCCTCTGGAGAAGACACTACTGTAACTGCACTCACACCAGATTTTATTTTTCTTATCTATTCCTTGTTTCATTCCCTCTCCACATACCTCATATATAGTTAATTAAATATACACAGTTAACTCAGTTAAATAACATGCAGCAAAGAAGCTTCTATTCAAGTTTTTACCAGATCGCTTACTAACAGAATTAATCATAGAAAAGCCCATGTTGGAAGGAACCATGAAATATCACCTGGTCCAACCTTTAATAGGAAAGGGACTCTAAATGAGATTATCTAGCACCCTGTCCAGTTGCATCTTGAAAACCTCCAGTGACAGGGACTTTACTGCATTTCTGAGGAGGTTGTTCTAGTCATTGTTTGTTTGCAATGTAAAAAATTTGTTTATTATATTGAGTTGAATTATGTGGAATTCTTTAGCCAAATCCATGTAGCTGATGTAACAGATGAGTTGGAAGGGAATTAGGCTAAATGTTCACTATTATTCTTGAGTCAAGAATGGCCTAATAATCTAGATCTTTGTCCCTATAACTTCCACTCCCACAATGTTTAGCAATGGTTGTCAGATAATTAGGGATACCAGGCAGTTAGTGAATTCAGAAATAACTTTAGATGAGCCTTTATTGTGATACCTTTGTTACTTTATCAGAGAGATTAAAAATATCCTTTAAAACTACTTTTCTATCAGAAAGAGCCCTAGTATCACTCTCTTGAGCTGTCAATGACACTTGTGTTTGGGAGCATTTGCATTCCATGAGTAAAAGATCTGTCCATTTCAATCCAATATTTAGAGAACTGCCTTTAGACAATTGCAAATAGAAAACTTCAAAAACTGGTTATTTTAACTTAATACTTCAGTAGAAGAATACCTGCCATTCCTAAGAATTTATCGATAGCTAACACTCTTTAATTGTAGCAGAACATGTGGTATGGAATCTTGGATTCAACTTTTTCTTTAATTACGGCTTTTCTGACTATAGATATAATGGAACATAAGTAAATGAAACTGTTATTTATGGTTAATGCAGTGGGAGTTTTGTAACTTAATGTTGTGGGAGAACTGTAATGTACTCTATGCTTCTGCACATATTTCCATGGCATTTTATGGACTCTGTAGCCTTACTCATTTGTCAGATTAAGTTAGTGCATATGTTTGTGTGTTTCCCCACAAAAATTAACAGACAACATTAAATAAACTTCTGCCGGCCTTAGCGAGAACCTAGTTTGGTTTTTGGTTTTGTTCAGTTGTCAGTTTCTCAGTGAAAGATACTTGTGCAATACTGCAATGGGATCAATACCAGCAATTTCTATCCTTTCATCTACCACAATGTGCAAGAAGGAGGCACACTCCAGCCCTATGTCCTTTTTTTCTTATTTGGATGTAGTGTCAAATCTTCGACTGTAGAAAGAGTCCATTTGTTTCTCTCCCTTTAGAAAGAAGATAGTAGCCCAAATGGCACCTCTTTGAAAAAGTGGTCATACCACTACTGGTATCCGGTGTTGGAGAACTCCAGTATAGACCATATTTGTAGGCTTTTCAGTGAGATATTCAGGCAGCAATGAGAGGACTCACGTGATAAGCTATGTATGGAGCACTGGAGCTCAGAGTTAGAGGAGAGAGTTTGAGCATTGTTTTGTTCTAGAAGGGCAGTTCACTTAGTGCTTTAGAAATCACCTGGTTCAAAGAATCACACTTTGAGAATCACTGATGTAGACCATGGAGCTGGTTGTATATATATATCTGTGTAAAAGCTTTTTAAAATAATCTTTTAACGAAAAATACCTTGAAGTTTGTTTTTCCTTTGTTCTTCATGGGCATTTGATATAATTTCAGAATAGAGTATCTAGATTGGTATAATAGATACTTTTCATTTGGTGAAAACTTGTTCTTTGAGTTGAAAGGGAATGGTTTTGGAGGAATGTAAAAATGGTACCATCCTGAAGACTGAAATTTAAATATTCTTTTAAGTACTGTAAGTATTTTCAGATAAATTCAACTAAAGTTCCGATTTTTCTAAAACCCACCACCCCCCAAAAAACCCAGCTCGAACAACCTATCTGTCCTGAGTTTCTTATTGCCACTGTACAGATATTGATACAGAATTAAAAACCAAAACCATATTTTAATTCCAAAAGAATAATTCCTTCAATTTAGAAAGCACACAACAATATTGACTCAAAATATCTAATAGCAAGGTATTGGCTTTGCACAATAATAAATTCTAAGATCTCTTGGAATAAATGTTATTGATTTTTCACTTGTAATATTAAAAGTTAATTTATGGTAATATATTACTAAATATTAAAATATCTAAATCAGCATGTCAGAGATTTGGCTTTAAAAATGGACAAAATTTCCTCTGTTACATCCAGAAAAGAATTGGTAATGAAGCATTAAGTGTTTCACAGATACATACGAAATTCATAGGATTGTGTGTCAGTGCACGTGGAAGAGATAAAGGTATTCTGGGAGAAGTTCAAAGGAAATATTCTAGTAACTATGGAAACTAAAAGCCTTCTGCCCTATCTTGAAAGTGAAAAAGATTAAGTTAGACTAAACTAACATCTTCCTTTTAGTACCAGTTTGACCAAGACGGATTTATCCTTCAGAGCTGATGAGGCTTTGAAAGCAATAATGATGAGAGATCTCCATAAAACTCCAAATGTTTTTCTTGTGACCTGGGGACAGACTTGAAACAAGTACCCTACAGCAACATTCACTCACATATGATTGAAATCAAACTCCATTTCGGAACAGCTCTTCCTTACATTTGGCTGGAGTTCCAGGTTTTGTGCCAAATATAGGAATCAGCCATTTCAATTTCAGTATGACTCAGCCTCTGAACTTTTAAATAATAAATAAATAAATAAACTTCAGAAGTTCAATATTGCAGAAACTTCAACTTCTAGCCAACAAATGAGGAACACAAGTTTCTATATTTCTGTCATTATATAAAACTTCAGATAACCTCTCAAGTAAAAAGTAACCTCCGTTCAAAACCTCCCAAGTAACAAGCAACAGGATGAGCAAAAGTTCCAGTTCCAGAAGCTCAAGTTGTTTCAGGGAAGGTTTAGGCTGGATATTAGGAAAAATTATTTACAGAAAGGGTTGTGAAACACTGGAACAGGCTGCCAAAGGAAGTGGTGGAGTCACCATCCTTGGGGGCATTTAGAAGATGTATAGATGTGGTGCTGAGGGACATGGTTTAGTGGTGGATTTGGCAGTGCTGGGTTAATGATTGGACTTGATCTTAAAGGTCTCTTGCAACCAAAATGATTCTGTGATTCTGTGATAACGTTTTATGATATTGAACATAACCTAATCATAGTTACATAAAGATGACAATATAAAAAAGTGTTAGAAAAGGACGGGAGTTGTACAGGGTGAGGTTTATACAAGAATTGTGGTCCACCTAACATTCTTAAACCATTTCACCACTACATGGGCAGGAAAGACATAGGCATAGAAGTTATGTAATATAACATTATGTATCCTATGCTAATCTGAAACATATTTTACCTTTTTTTCTTTGTTAAATGCAGAAACACAGCATTTCTTTACACTTTCATCTCTGCTAGATTAATCCCTATTCTTTTATTAACCTGTTTTTCTTTCATTCTGAAAGTTGGGGAGGGTAAACCTCAGCCACTTTGATTTGAGGTACACCGGAGTCGGGGTTTGGAAAGTCAGAAATATTGCATGTCCAAGATCTCCTGGAAAACTGTAGGTACACTTTTCAATTTTTCAATAATTCTCTGAAGACAGTTCTTGCAATGCATCTGTCCTGTATGGACAGATGGCTTCTGGCTTCTATGGCTTTTGTAATTTCCTGGAAGTCTTATTTCTCCATTCATGACTTTTTTTTTTTCCTTCAATGTAGCCATTCATTACTTTGTGTTTTCTTTAGGTTACCAACTGAAGTTCTATGTCATATTTTAACTTGGATTACTTGCTTTTGCATCTACTGAATGTAAATTACTTGAAGTAGAGTCATACTTTTGCTCTATATGAATAGTATGAGTTTGTGTAAAAAAGTATACTGGATTTAGTATGAATTGGAAGATGCTTCTGTAGACTCATCTATACTGTATTTTAAAATGACAATAACTGTTTTCAAAACCCAAAGGATTTACTCAAATTTTGAGCATTTTCTTGCCAAGCTAATGAGCTGCCAAATGTTATGAATAAGTTTTCTATGGGTAACATTTTACATGCAAGTTTTAGAGAGATTTTTGCCTTTTTGCCATCTCTTCAGGTTTCTTACAAAGCCCATAAGGCTCTGTGAAGATTGAAATGATTACATGTCTTTGCTTAGTTAGTTTTTCTATCAAGCAATGACAGGTCCTCCTATCCCCCCACCCCTGAGAAATCGAATTCGGAAAAGGACAGCGGACCATGGGTTGAAATGGAAACATATTTAATAAAGTAAGAATAGTAATAAAGTAATAATAAACCCTCTAATATTATTACTAATATAAAGTACAAAAATTTATACTCGGTCCATGTCCCCATCCATGCTGTGCC
Organism: Buceros rhinoceros silvestris; assembly: GCF_000710305.1. NCBI lineage: Eukaryota > Metazoa > Chordata > Aves > Bucerotiformes > Bucerotidae > Buceros > Buceros rhinoceros. Next base: position 7,105 of record NW_010400239.1, read on the forward strand.
GTGAATCTCCACTTTAGTTTGAGAAATCTCTGTTATCCAACAGCAATACACTGGGGCAGGCAGCAATCCAGTTACAGTCACCACCTTCTGCAGAGGACTTGGCAGTTGATAACTCAGCAGACGTAATGAATAGCTTTTTCCAATTTGGGTCTGCAGCCCTGGGCAGAGATAAAGCTCTAAGATTGTTCAATTCTTCTTTTCTACTCCATAATTATTTCTGTTACAGCAGCACCTTGGAGCCGTAATCAAGCCTGAGATTCCCTGATGCTACAGAGCATACAATTGCAGAACAAAGAGAGGTCTCTGCCTCTCTGCACTGATGCACAGAGTAGTTAGAGACACATGAGATGGGTAGAGACTGATGCAGGAACAAAATGAAAAGAGAAGTGGTATTAGACAACCTCTGACAGTCAGAAGTCTTTCTGTGTACGTGGTCAGTCTTTTGCACTGCAGACATTAAGTTTTGCAGACCAATTTGCAAAAGAAGAAAATAACTTTTCAGATCTTTATGAGGAGCTCCACTCCAGTGACTGTGGGTGTCGAGGCTGTGATTGCACTTGCAGCTCTCCAGCAGAGCAAAGCCCTTATAGCTGTTTCAAAATCCTCAGATGTGCTGCTTCCATGGCTGGTTTCCTTAGTAAAGGCTGCTTATAAAACAGATTTATTTTTAATGTATTTCCTGCATTGCAGGTCTTGAAGAAAGTTATCTCTCAATTTACATTTAAAAAGTGAATTTACTACACTTAAACTGTCCTTAAGCAGCTTATAACACAGACAGGGTGCAGGCTCTGTTACACATAAGATGGTCTTTAAAGACACAAGCAATGTATTTCAAACTGGCTCAAAACTAATTACCAGTGTGAAATTTGCTTTCTCATCTATATTTTTCTTGTAAGTATATCTCTGAATTCATAAACTTTGAGAGCTTGTGAATGCTATTCTGTATATAGTTATTCTTCCGTGCAATTTCCTGATTACATGATATGAACTCCTTAAAAGCTAACTCAATTTTTGAATTGGCAAAAGAGCCCCTCTGACAAAGTTAAGGTTATTCTTTGAATATGTAACAGGATCACAATACTTCTTGTGAGGTTCTAAAGGCAAATGGAATGAGGAGATGAGAAAAATATTTTTATATTATTTCTGTGCTTTCAGAGAACCCACAGGGTGTCCCCATCCATACTGTGCCATGAATTTCTACTTTAGTTTGAGTAATTGCAATTATCCAACAGCAATGCACTGGGGCAGGCAGCGACAACCAGTCTTCAATATCTAAACAGAGGATAAAAATAATCCATTCTTTTTCCAGAGTTATTTCATGCCCTTTACTTCAGCTGACTGCTTCTATTTTCACTCATAACCTTAGTGTCAGCTCTGTTATTTCTATGTGAAGAAATAACTGTGGAAAACTGAACTTTATCTTTCTACTTTTTAAGAAAGAGATCTAAAAGTCTTATTCTACTGAGACTGATTGCAAATTTTGAAAACAATACCTATGAAGAAATGTTGAAAGAATTGGTTGTTCAGTTTAGAGAATAAAAAGCTACAGGGTGATGAAAGGCATCCCACATCTCTCTATTATCTACAAATAGGAAAGGAGCACAATATTTTCCTTCCATTGCCGTTTTGAGGAGGAATAAAGAGTAGGCAGCACAATACTACAAGAAGGCAGATTCAAACAGTTGATCTAAGCAAAAATGCAACAGTAAGGACAGTGAAGAATGGGAACAAAACAAAAGTTCAACTGATAGTTTAAACCGATTGGACAAGCATACGGGGCACAATTTAGAAATAATTAATTCTGCCATGGAACAGAAGGTTGGACTAGATAAGCTTACAGGGTACCAGTCACCCTTATGTTTTCGTATTCCATTAAAAATTCCTGTGATTCTTCAGCATAGTTATTAAAGTTAGTTAGACAACACTAGCCAAAAGAGAGTAAAAGGTAAAATTAGGAGAAGATTGGGTTTTTTTCTTTTTAAACAAAATGTAGTTTGCTGTAACACACTCTGTAACAGTTCTGTTCCAGTCTATTTCAGCTCTAGCATGAAACCCCTAATGTAATTGGAATATATAGTAGATATACAAGAAATAAAACTTCAGATTTTAAGAAATGGAGTAAAATGACGTGGATTCCCTACAAAAATTTAAAGGATGGGGAATTACACTAGCAACATAGGAACTCAATATAGAGTACTTGTTGCTTATTAAATGTAGGATATCTTTCTCCGCTTTTAAAATGAGAGTGTCATTGTGTGCTGTGTAGGTATAATGCAAGTCTCAGTGTAATCCACATTGCTGCACAATCCTTTAAGGAAAAAGATTTTAAAATGCTGAGAATTGGGAACTAACTTGCAGAGGGGAGAAGAACATAGAATTACATCAAATATGCTGGTGAAAAATTGCAGAAAATGTGGTGAAAAGAATTATACTGCAATGTCTGTCTGCCCTAAAAATATGTTCTATTAAGCCATTGAACAAACAATCTATGATTACTTGCCAAACAGAAGTAAAATGTGTTCTGAAATGCATGGCAGGCTCATACATTGCCATATTTCATCCTTTCATTCTTTGTTGATGATACATAGGTGTGTCAGTGAGCTAATGATGTTTTCTCAAAAGAAGGTTTTCTCTTATAATGAAATGTATAAGTGAAACAAATTCAATTGCAAAAAATACATCAACCCCCAAATTATTACAAAATTAAATAAAGGCCCAAAAGCAAATTATCTTCAGTTATTCTTCTGGCTGCACTTTAAAACTGTTGTTTTAACAACTTTAAAACCGTTCTTTTAAAGTAAGCAAATATCCTCTGAAGCCCAGATGGAAGTAGGCAAGCTTGTAGACGCATGGGCAGAACCCATGCTTGTAAATCCCCTAGCTGAGGTTTGTGAATGTTCAGGAGGAAACCATATATCACTTCAACAGTACTTGGAGCGAGGAATAAGAAGAAAACAGATTAGCTTTAAACCAATTTCTACATACGATCCTTTGCTTTCTTGGGGTGTGTGGGGGTGTGGGGGGTGGGGAACAGAGGGCAAGAAAGAGAAAGCCATTTTCACTTTGTTTATTGACAGTACAACTCCCAGTAGCTTTCCACCTGCCCATTCCCAGTTTGCTCCTTCTACAGCAGCTTCACACAAGTGTCTGCCCCAGATGGTGGCTTCGGAAAGGGGGGTGGTAGAGCAGGGAAGAAAAATAAATTCTTGAGGAATAGTGGGCTGCTGTACAATTTTGTTCCTGAGTAGGGTCTTACTGGGGGTTTTTTAGATCCTTTCTATTTCCTTTACTGTAGGAATAGATGAAATTGCTTGACACAGGTTTACTGATGCTTAACTAAATAAAATTAGAAGTCTTAGGGGTTTGTTGGTTTTGTTTTGTTGGGTGTTTTTAATTTCTGCATGCTACTTATTTCCTAGAAAGCTGCAGATAGAAACTAGCAGTTCTACTGCTTATCCCAAGGGGGGAAATGAAACAAAAATACTGTTTTAAGATCACCAAGGTGTAAAATTGTGCTCTAATGGAACAAATTATATTCATATAAGACATATGTGTGCTCTTAGAGAATGTGTTTCAAAGCACTCAGTAAAACCTATGTAGGCAATATATAGGTAAGGAAAGAGATTAAAAAGTAAAGAGATACTGACTTATTTCCTTTAGAGCCTGCCTAGCTTCAGATTTTCTTGGACAGGTGCATAGGCTCTCAGTACAAGATAGGCAATCCTAGAGGGTGAAAAAAATTCTACTTGAATATATCTTCTCATAAATTGATTTACTACCAATCCCATTTCTTATTCATGAAATCAGGTCCACATGTTTTTAGGTGAATCTGCTCTCCTTCAGTAATGAAGTCACCAAAGCAATGTCTGCCCTGAATATCACATCTTCCCATGCATCACCAAATGAATTGCAAAGCATAATCATTTGTTATGGTGAGGTTTCAGGAATGGCAACAGCATTTTATTAGGAATACTAGAATGGAACCAGAGATCAAAGAGATTATAGCATGCTAGATATTAATTTATCTTTTGTTCTTGTTGTGAATCCAAAAGAAGCAGCTGCATATCTTGGGTTTAGATTTTAAAATTTCATTTTGTTTAAAAATGCACTTATGAATATCATTGGAAGCCGATAGAAAATACAGAAATGTTTTGGAGATCATTATGCTTCCCTCATCTGTTGTTTATTATGAAATGCAAGAAAAGTAAAATCAAACAGGAAGAAAACCCAAACTATTTTTTCAATCAGTAAGTTTTGACACATGGTCAGAATTTTTCCTGAAGTGGAAAGATAATTTTTTTTAAAAAAATTCAATCTATAATTAAAGATTTCAAATTATTGCCTTGGACAAACAGTTGAAAACTTCATTGCTCCTTCTTAGATTGATACCTCTGCTTCTAATATAACATCAGGTTCCAGCCCTTGGAACTTTTTCTGCTTTTTAAAGAACATTTGTTGTCAATAATCCACTTAGAAAAATATTGATAGGCAGCTTCTTTCTCAACCCACGAAATTTAATGCAGCTTGAGTGTCTGAAATACCATTTCCATGAAACCAATTTTATCTGCTTTATTTTAATGTATCCTCAATATTCAGGAGTGGATCTGTTGCGTTTCCCCCCTTGTTAGAGAACCTATTTACATGAATGTTCCTAGGCTTCTGGTACCTTATTCAAATATCGAAAGCTTACCACGCATGCAAGTGTGTTGACTTTGCGATAGTTGGGCTGTGTGTGGAACGAAAGATTTTGAGAGATCATACCAGTGTCAGTTGAGCACTTAATCATGAATGATCTGATTTGCACACTTCAAAAATTATTTAATTGTAAGAATTTAAAATGATGCTGTAATATTTTCAGATGTAGGACAGCTGAATGTTGTCAGGCAGAACTTAAAAAGCAAGTATCTCTTAATTTTTTTGTTCTGCTGATTCCTGTTTCAGTTTTCAACTAATTAAAGCATGACCAGTGGTTATAAAACAGTATGACAATAAGGCACTAAGGAAATGCCTCATCAAAAATTGAGGGAACATAAAAACAATGAAAGTCACTATGATGGTTTTCAGCTCAGAGAGAAGGAACCAAAATATAATGGAATTACATTAATCGTTATATTTACGTGTGTATAACGTGTGAAATAGGTACCTAACAAGTAATACTGCCAAGGTAGTAAGGTGTGTGTTATAAGTCTCTTATTTGCTAAGAACTAGGGACTTTTCCTTTTCTTCTGTGCAGGCATTTATAGTTGTATAAAGCTAGAATGATAGCACAAAAGTAGAGACAGAAATTCCAGAGCCATGTAAAATGATATCAAGAAGTGAAATAATAAACCCCTGGAAGAAGCGCTCTCCTGATCAGAGAACTGTGTGTATCAGGCACAGCTGTTCACAAAGGAGCTGGGAAGGAATCCCTGCATATAGGTAGTCACACTTACAGTAGGTGTAAGGCTTCTGCTCAGGTGTCTACGTCAATAGGGTAGAGTCCAGTTGGTGGCGTGAGACAAGACCGTTAGCTAGCATAGTGTGGCAATTCTATCCTCTGTAACTGTATGCTTTACACTGGGAGCCCTGTTGTTTTTTCAGAGGAATGTGAAGGAAGGAAGAGATGAAAGAGCATTTATTTCTCCCCACCATCTTGGGGACCATGCCTTGGCCAGCCCTGTGGAACACAGGCAATGTTTTTTACAAGGCAATGAATCCAAAATTCAGGGAGGTGTATATATCTTCCTGATTATTTCCCTGACCTAAACAACAACCAAATTACACCTTCACTGAAGTTGAGATATAATGCATAAACATGATTAAGACATGGTTCAAAGGAATTACTGAATTAGTCAGCATGAAGTAAAAGTACATAAAAGACAAATAAGAAATCCTGATGATTAAGTATAGTTTCCTTAAGTGTTGTTTGCTAATGTGTAAGTGAACAAAGCAAAAAACTGTGCAGAGGAATGGTGAATGAAATCGTAGCACTGGCATAATAGTAATGGAATTTCTTTCTTCCTCTTTAATAAATATAACCTGTAGGCTCAAAAGAGATGTTGTTTTTCATTGATAAATACAAGGCTGGGTTATAAATCGTTAAGAGTGACAGACACATTTGGTATTTGTTCAAGAAATATCTCAAGAAATCCAACTAAAGATACATGAGGATGGCTGAGGAGGACAGTTAAGAAGTAAATACAATGCTCTAACAGTATTAAAATGAGGGGTTTTTTTATTTCATGTCTGAAGAGTTTCATGTTTCAAACCGTGTAATTGATAAATCATGATAAAGAGTAGGTCCTTTGGAGAAAATAGTGACTTCGATTTAGTATTTATTGTAATAGATAACTGTACCTATATTTGTGGAACAAATACTCAATTTTAGCAGCAGGGTGATCAATTTAACCTTTTCGTGTCCCAGGAAATACAAATCAATGATGGGCAACACAGTAATTCAAGATCCTGTTGCATTTAAAGGCATGCAAGTAGGAATTCTTAAGGTACTATGCAATAATTAGTATTTGAATAGCAATCCAGAGACAAAATGTATCTATGTTTTTTTAAATGAAATGGACCAAATTTAATGTTTTCTGAAAGACTGAACCCCTAAGGGTGCTCTCTGGTGGCTTTCTTGAACAGCATAAAACATCTGGACTTTACTTCTCTGGAATAGAAGAAATAATACTGGAAGAAAGAGAAAATCAGAGACCAGAAGTTGCAGGCATGTAGCCAATTTTGTATAATAGTGAGAGATTGTGTAGCTGATTCAGATATTGGTGTGCCTCCAGGATATTTTTCCAGAGACACTGGGGAAATTAGGAGGAATTAACTGAAGGTGTGAAATTAGACTGCATTGCATTAATCTGCATGGCCATTCTCTTTCAGAAGAGTGGCTTTGAGATACTTTAGTCAAGTCGGCCTTCATATGAAATAAACAGCAGTGCAAGAGTTGGATGATGCAGTTCAGTTCACAGCTTCAGTTAATTAATTTTAACTTCCTTAAATGTCTTTTTGCAGATGGGTCCAAATTCTTGGTCAGTGATATCACAAAGTCATGCAGGAGAGCAAAGAAAAGGCAACAAACCCAGCTGAAGTGTTCAAGATTTAGTAGGGAACAATCTGAAGTTTATAAAGGTGTTGAAGATACGACAGTATTTATGTATCTTAAAATACATATATGTATTTTTCTATTTTAAAAAAATTAAAAATCCCACATAGTTTAAAGTATATATTAATTTCTTGCCTCTCAGGTCTCTAGTGTCCTTTACTGAAGAAACTAAAATATGGTGTTGCAAAACACATCCAAAGTCATTGACTGAGGTGTGGTGTTTCTTCTCTTGGGATGATGGACTCACAAGCAAATATATATGTTTTCAACTGCCTAATCTCCTCCAGCTCTCCTCCAAGTCAACACTGAATCAAATTTATTTTTTTTTAACTGCAAAGCCAGTTATTTTAAAATATCATTTTTTACAGAAAAGAGAAACCACTCGCAACAGTGGACTTATAACAGTGTTTGGGTTTTGCCTCTTCAAGAACATGCTACAACATACTGAAGAAGCTATAAGCCAATTAGGCAATATTCATGTTTTCTTTGTTTCCCATTGATTTGCTGAGTTGTTAACTGACCTTAACAACTGGGTTAAGATCAGTTTAGACATCCAGGATTTATGATTTAATCTGTTAAAAGTAGTAACAAAATACAAGGACGCTATCAGACAGATGTATGGGAAATGTCTTGAAATGAGAGTGAAAGGCATTGAAGTAGCTTTATGGATATCTTTTCTGTAACCTTTTTAAAAGAGAATTTAAATTTGCTAAACAGAGGGTTTACTCTGAAATTTAGTACAATTAGAAAATGAATGCTGAAGTCAGTCTTTTCTCCAGCAAAAATATTCTCAAGACATCTAAAAGTAATCAACTAGCAAAATATCTATTCAATATTTTTAAATATCTATAAATAACCTGGTATCTTGGTCTCAGGAAACTGTCTTATTAAGTTTAGGAGGATCTTTTTCTTTTTTTTTAATAATGGAGAACAAAATTGTATTTAAAAAAAATAACAGGAAAGAAGGCAAAGTTTCTAAATAAACTGACATGACCCGTGTTTCTAAAAGCTTATTAATTCATCTTAATTTTCTGAATTTGCAATCTAGGTATGGAACACATGATGTTTCTCAAACATCTGACCACTGAATTCATACAGATAGAGGCTGAGTAGCCCAAAGGTAGACACCTGACTGAACACTGTCATTGCTGCCCTGGCATTGCTTGGCAGAAATATGGAAGCAGTACCTACAGATGAGTATAGGTTCCTGGCCCAGGAGGGAAAACTGAGAGGCAGAGCCATGGCCTTCAATCCACTTCCCAAAGTACTGACAGACTGCTTCTCACTGGGGGCAAGAATACGAGTGAGGAGGCCACACTTGAGCCTGCAGAGACCAAGAAAATCAGCTGAACTTGTTCAAGTCTTTACTTTGAATTTGTTTTATTATTCCACCTGTCTTTTTCCTTTCTTTTTTATTACCCTTTTCTTATGGAGCTTAAGATCATATTGTTTATGTATTAATCCATTTTTGTTAATATAAACTTTACCCTATTGTATCTTCTCCTGGAAGTAATGAACCATTCATTTGTTTTGTGAGTCACTTGTTATGCTGGTAAGTAATAGTTCATTGATGAATTCAACATTAAAAAAAGATAAGAAACTTCTTTAAAAATACTTACATTGACAATAATTTTCTAAACAGCACTAAGCTATCAGTGCAGTCACCACCATGGAAAGCTTACTGTTTGAGTCCCTTAGAAACAGACATTTAGAACTCTTTTTTTGAAATCTCTTCCTGTCTCCCTTCTATGTTCCAGCTTTTGTATTTCTGTGTTTTCTTAAATGTATGGATATATTTGAGCTTTTCCAAAGTTACATATAGAGATATTTCAGCAGCTTTTGTTCTTTCACCTGGATATCAGACAATGACAGAGCGCCCTTGGTTGTTAATAACTATACTTCTAGAAATTCTGCATATCACTGTCTCTTTAGTTCTTACATCGTATCTGAAAGGCATTCTGCCTTTCATATTACAAAATCTATTTCCTGCACTTTTTAAGTGTAAGGAAAGAAAGAATGAGAGAGAGTGGGAAAGATGAGTATATCGAAGTGAACACTGTCTCTCTGTCTTCATTTGTGATGTTAAAAACTGTTCAGAAAAACTCCCAGATATTTTCCCTAACAAACAGGTGGACAAATCCTTGTTTGGTATATGGCCATATCCCACCAGTCACTGCCTTGGTATTTCAGTTTAGTTTAGATAGTGGTGGCATGTTCATTCCGCTTCCAAAGAATGCAAACAGTCCCTAGAGAAACTGAAAGGAAAATGTATGAAAATAAGAGATGTTTTTGTTCAGTGCGTGCATGCGCCAGAAGTATTGCAAGATGAAGAAGGAAGATATTGCAGTTATATTTGGGAATATTAAAGTGAGTGAGAATGTTTGCTTTTATTTGGGGAATGTCCAGTATCCTAATACTTCAGGAGTTAAAAGCAGTTCAGAAACAAAAATATGCTTAAGTTGAAATATTTCCTTTTGAAAATGTCAAAGGAAAAAATGTTATTATTCTGAATACTCGCTCATTTGTCTTTCTCCCCCTTTATTTTTAGCTATGAATTTGCTGAAACTATACCCAAATTCATGAATTTATCTCCTTAACCTGGCACTTCTTGAAAATTTATTAATTCCAACTGTCTTTGCTCAGGTCTATCTAAAATTGCTTCTAGAGTTAGAAGTTAGTTGAGTGAGTCACCCACAGACTAAAGATCAGAGTGACTGTATTTCACCCTCCATTATGTTGTCAAAGACAATATAGCTGAATTCAGTGACATAGTACATAATGACACATATTACTGAAATGGGTGTTTAGAGATGTATTCCTAAATATTTCTGACATTATCCCATTTTCAACACATACTTTTTTTTCGTACATTTGCACTGTAATTCTCTGTAGTCAAGAGCAATAAGTCAATCCGTTTTCCCCAAGTTCCCGCTGTGATTTTTATCACCTTCTGTCTCCTACAGCTACGAAATGCCTACCAGTAAGTGTTAAATGTTCAATGTTTCAGAAGGAAAATATTTTCATTGAAGCAGATGCTTCTCGGAGCCTAAAACATTGCTTGAAAGTGTTGCTACTCCTCACAGGGTAAATAAAAGCTTTACAAACCAACCATTTATTTGAAATTAATATGACCACTAGTATTAGGTTCTGTGTTACACAGGAAAATAGGATTACCTTTCACATGAATAATCAGCATTCAGAGGAGATTTATTCCTTCAAATTAAATGTTCTGTTGAAATCATGATAATGGTTCCAGTGTTCGTTAGCTTCTTTATATGTGAATGCCTGAGTAACTGCTTCCATCACATCAACCTTCCTAATATAGTTTTGATATTTATTTAATGATTTGGGGTTTTAATTTCGTAAATGTGTCAGAAAGTACTAGAATATGAGACCCTAACAGTACTATTTAGAAAATTTCTATGAAATGAAACCTATGAACAAATCGTTCACTGCAATGCAATTAATTATATGTCACATTGTTGTGACGTAAGAGTGTGATTCATCTCCACTGTGAATACTAAACCAACTTACGTCTCACACAAAGATGTAATGTTTTATTAACTGAAAAACTAGTTTGCATTTTTTTACAGAACTAAGCATAATTAGCATTAAACATAACAAAAAAAAAAATTAAATGGAAGCTCAAATTATGAAGCAGAGAGCCAAAAATTATTGTTTGGGGAAAAAAATAAAGACTTAGAATATGAAAGCAATAAGGAAATAGGATAATAAGTTTTGTCACTGTTTTCTGTGGTAGTTCTATTGCAGTTGTTCACTGTAATATTAGCTAGTGATCCTGCCAGTCACACAGTAACCTTTTGAAACCACTGAAAAAATACTTGTAATAAACACACTAAAACTTCTGAACTCTTATAAACTGAAATGTTTACTTCAGTGTCATCACCGTGATTCAGTGATTAGATTCAGACACCTCCTTTCCTTGTAGGCACCTTACTTAGTTTAAGGGTCTGTAAACTTTCTTAAAGACAACAATCTTGAATGGTGAAGGAAAACAACTTTTCTATCTAGGGACGCTGAATTGCCAAATACTATGATTCTGTTATATTACAGATCAGCAAATAACAATTTATGTATATGTTTGTTTACAAGCCTCTGTTTTACCCTGGAAAATCTGTACATGTCTTTCTCATTTCTATTTTCTTTTATTAGTATTTTCTCAAAGTTACCAGTAGAAGATGCTAAAACCAATTGTAAAAGCAAAAGAGGAATTTCCTGCCTGGTCTGTTCTAGGGTCAGTATAGATGTGCATTAATTGTAAGTTAACAATCCTAGTTTTTAGCCGTCTGGGGCACAATCCAAAGCTGACTGACGTCAATGGGAACATTTCCACTGCCTCCATTTTGGCTCAGGTCCTAAATTTCTGTGGCAAAATATAATGCTGTGAACTAAGCTCTCACAAAAAAATGTACTTGAACTCTTCAAATCTCAGAACAGCAGTGTGTACAGAATTCACAGTCAGATTTGTATTGCTGTTCTTCAGAGATGATCAAGCAGTAAGAATACTGCTGGTTTTACTTCCAAATTAGTAATTTTCCTCTATAGAATTAAATAACCTATCTTGATCATGGATGTCCTGTGTAGGGAGAACAAATCTGTGCCATGATGCTGCTTCATAGGCAATTCTGATGAGATTAAGAACATTGAAAGGGTGGTGACATAAGTCTTATGCTTCTCAGTGGTAAATTCAGTAGAATAACTAAAGTCAAATGCTTCTCTTTTCAGTTGCCGTAGAGTCATTTCAGAAAAGTAAAGCAAAATTTTTCCATCGTTGTTTCTGAGTAAAATCATTCATGCAGTCAGAGGATTTAAGGATAGCATGGATTATTAGGATCTTAAATTTCTGAATATTGTACAGTGTTATAGAGAAATTTCCGCATATTGCCTTTTTGTTCATTGGAACTTTTTGGTAACTGACTTGAATCCATGCTCAAAGTAATGAGGCTCAGTGCGTTAGCTTGATATATTCAACGTAACATGTTGCATAAGCAAACATTAATTAATAGGAATTGTTCTGTATTAAGAAATAAAACAGGAGTATACTGAAAAGATCATAAAAGATAACTACATCTCAATAATATAGATAATGATAACTTGTAAGTGTTTTAACATGAAGCTTACAAAAAATGTAACCTGCTCAGCTGACTCCATGACTACACTTGTATATTGTACGTATCTGGCTTTCAGAAAAGACAGAACTGATATTAAAACTTGGAAATGAATCATTGTGGGATGAAAAAATTTTAGGTGATGCATTCTCATCTGACATGATGGTAGTTTTGACAGACATTTTCTAAAATTGGATCTGTCAACAGGTACGGGTTTTGTCACATTTCTTTTCACTTTAGAATTTCTTCCTTTTGGAGTCGGTGAATTACTAAAATATGATACCTACTACAGTTAAGAAACTAACTATCCTCTGGGCTGGTAAAGAATGATTTCAAGAACTTGAAGCACTGTTTTATCCACAAGACTGTTATTTAATATAATTCAGCAAATTGGGGAAGTTAGCATTTGAAATGGATAATGTTACATAACAGATTTAGGAAAACAAAAGGCTGCATAACGATGGTGATGATAGGGTTGATTCTTTATGGGTAGGAATCAGGGAGAAGGCCAACAAGGCAGATATCATGGTGGGAGTATGTTATAGACCAGCCAACCAGGATGAGAAGGTAGATGAAATATTCTATAAGCAGCTGGGAGAAGACCCACAATCACTACCATTTGTTCTTGTGGGGGACTTCAGCTTACCAGATGTCTGCTGGAAATCCAGTTCTGCAAAGAGGAAACAGTCCAGGAGGTTCCTGGAGTGCGTGGAAGACACACAACTTCCTGACGCAGCTGGTGAGGGAGCCAACTAGGGAAGGCTCCATGCTAGAACTCTTGTTCACAAACAGAAAAGGACTTGTGAAGGTTTGGAGATGGTAGAATTTTCAATTCTTGAGGAAGTAAGGAGGGGGGTCAGATGAACTGCCACTTTGGACTTCCAGAGGGAAGACTTTGACCTGTCCCTTGGGACAAATAAGCGACCAGGACCAGACAGCATGGGTTTATGAAAGACAGGTTCTGCCTGACTAACGTGATCTCCTTCTATGGCAAGGTGACTCAGTGAATGAGGGAAGGGCTACGGATGTTTTCTACCTAGACTTTAGTAAAGCCTTTGACACTGTTTCCCACAGCATCTTCCTAGAAGAACTGGCTGGTTATGGCCTGCATGGGCGTACTCTTTGTTGGATAGAAAAAACCTGGCTGGGTGGCCAGGCCCAGAGAGTGGTGGTGAATGGGGTTCAATCCAGCTGGCAGCCGGGCCACAGTGGCGTTGCCCAGGGGC
>NW_010400239.1:20569-22896 GCF_000710305.1 Buceros rhinoceros silvestris
GCTGGTTATGGCCTGCAGGGGCGTACTCTTTGTTGGATAGAAAAAGCCTGGCTGGGTGGCCGGGCCCAGAGAGTGGTGGTGAATGGGGTTCAATCCAGCTGGCAGCCGGTCACCAGTGGTGTTCCCCAGGGCTAGTGTTGAGACCTGTTCTGTTTCACATCTTTATCAATGATCTGGATGAGGGGATCAAGTGCACCCTCAGTAAGTTTGTAGACGATACCAAGTTTGGCAGGAGTGCTGATCTGCTTGAGGGTGGGGAGGTTCTACAGAGGGATATGGACGTGCTGGGTCAATGGGCTAAGGCCAGTTTTATGATGTTCAACAAGGCTGAGTGTGGGGTCCTGCACTTGGGTCACAACAATCGCCTGCAACACTGCAGGCTTGAGGAAGAGTGGCTAGAAACCTGCCTATCAGAAAAGGACCTGGGGTTGTTAGTTGACAGCTGGCTGAATATGAGCTAGCAGTGTGCCCAGGTGGCCAAGAAGGCCAACAGCATCCTGGTTTGTATCAGAAATAGTGTGGCCGGCAGGAAAAGGAAGGTGATTGTCCCATTGTACTCTCTGCTGGTGAGGCCACACCTTGGATACTGTGTTCAGTTTTGGGTCCCTCACTACAATAAGGACATAGAGGTGCAAAGGCCAATGAAGCTGGTGAAGGGTCTAGAGCACAAGTCATGTGAGAAGCAGCTGAGGAAACTGGGGTTGTTTAGCTTGGAGTAAAGGAGGCTCAGGAGAGACCTTATCACTCTACAACTATCTAAAAGGAGGTTGTAGAGAGGTGGGGGCAGTCTTGTTCAGTTTTGGGTCCCTCACTACAATAAGGACATAGAGGTGCAAAGGCCAATGAAGCTGGTGAAGGGTCTAGAGCACAAGTCATGTGAGAAGCAGCTGAGGAAACTGGGGTTGTTTAGCTTGGAGTAAAGGAGGCTCAGGAGAGACCTTATCACTCTACAACTATCTAAAAGGAGGTTGTAGAGAGGTGGGGTCAGTCTCTTCTCCCAAATAACGAGCAACAGGAAATGAGGAAATGACCTCAAGTTGTGCCAGGGAAGGTTTAGGCTGGATATTAGGAACAATTTCTTTACAGAAAGGGTTGTTAAGCATTGGAACAGAGTGCTCAGGGAGATGGTGGAGTTCCCATCCCTGGAGGTATTTAGAAAACGTGTAGATGTGGTGCTGAGGGACATGACTGACTTAGTGGTGAATTTGGCAGTGCTGGGTTAATGATTGGACTTGCTGATTTTAAAGGTCTCTTCCAACCAAAATGTTTCTGTGATTTACTTAAAAAAAAAAAGAAAAGAAGAAGAGTTGGCCTTTCAGAGTTTTCTGCATCGTTTTGGGAATCTGACGTGGAGCTTACTTCTTCTACAACTACAGACAAGTGGAATTTAAGGGCAAAACACAGCCCATTAAAACCTGACATCATTCTATACACAGTCCATACACATGAGCTATAAGAACCAGTTTTAAAGTTCATTATTCTTCATTCACGACACAATGTAAGAAACCTTACTGTTTCACTCTCTTTCTGCACAAAGGTAAACCAAAAATGCAAGGTTCGGTAAAAAGAACAACACTAGCATATAATTCCTGTGATATTCCTCCCACCCTCCCCCCCCCTTTTTTTTTTTTTTTTTTTTTTTTTTTGGAAGTTTCTGCACAAAGGTAAACCAAAAATGCAAGGTTCGGTAAAAAGAACAACACTAGCATATAATTCCTGTGATATTCCTCCCACCCTCCCCCCCTTTTTTTTTTTAACTTTATGCTGTTTTAGGAAGTTGGGGGGTTTTTGCAAGACTGTTAGTTGACAAGTTGTGTAGGCTATATATAGCAGTGCTTACTGCAACAATAGCACATTAGCAAGCACTTTTTTCTTTGCACATCTAAGCCTGTCTAGCCCATTTTAGAATAGAAATAGCTCTGCTGCAGCTGTTGAATATGGCCAGTTTGTCGCCCACACGTTCTCTGCTCAGAAGTGCAAAGTCCTCTTTCTGGAGAATTTCCCTGGGACTGCAGGCATCAGTACATTTGGAATAGGGACACAGTGTCTCAGAGAGGGATGTCATGATAAAGTTGAAAAGGGATTATGGATATGAAACTTTGCTTCCATAAAATATCACAAAAGAGTAACTCATGTATCATTTGTTGCTAACAGGAACAATGTCATTATAGGATTATGGCTTTCAGACAAGGTCTGGAAAAACTTCAGCATCTGTGATCTTAGAGTAGATCCACAGAAGCCTGTTTTCAGAAATAATATCTTTCAGTGGTTGCTTTCATTTTGCCAGTAAGAAGTGCTTCTTTACATAAGAATGGTAACCCTCTTGT
>NW_010400240.1:0-4827 GCF_000710305.1 Buceros rhinoceros silvestris
CCGTCCGCAGCAAAATGCGCCTTCGCAGCCGGTGCCGCAGCTCGGTCACCCGGGCCGGGCAGCAGCAGCAGCAGCCCCGGCCCGCCCTGGTGCGGGCTCCCAGAGCAAAGATGTAAAAGACTCTGAACAAATAAAGCAACAAATTGCATGAGGAGAGTTCATTATAAAAGAGTTGGAGGCTTTGTACTTTGTCAGAAAATACAGAGCTCTGAAACAGCGCTACTACAGTGACGACAATCAGTAACTGATGCTAATGGATTTGACAACAGCCAGAATCATTATAACCATTTCAGAGGATAAAAAGAAACAAATAAACAAAACAAACGCAAACAAAAAAAATCCCAGACCTTTCAACTTGCTAATGAATCCTCCATTTCCAAAAAGAAATATTCCAGACTAGTTTAAAAGAGCACCAAGAACTTCCTGAGTTACTGTAAAAACAGAATATGGACAAACATAAGGGAAAGAAGGGAGAAATACACAACCAGAGTCATGCAAACATTCTGTGAGTTAGGACCAGGAATAAAGTCAGAGAATAACGGGTGATTTCCCATTTCATGGAAATGGCATTCTAGGAGGGAAAACAGGGTGTCAATATCTTATACCTTGTAGAGAACTTGTTTTCTAACTCGTAAATAAGACCAGGAAGTATCCTGTAAAACCTGTAACATTTCCAATGCTGGTGGTCCAGGTCAGATGTGAATTAGCTCTTTGAAAAGTTCTCTGCTTTTGCACTACGATTTCTAAAATGTAATGCATGGAGCTGCATTTCCAGTCGTGAAAGGACTTGACCTTCGTGCTACACGATAAACTTATTTCCACTAACACTTGCCTGTCTTGTCCCATAGTGATGGAAGATACAGGATTCACTCTGAACACTGGGAGCACCTCGGCATCAGAGGAATGTGGACATTCAGCCTTATACTCCTCTGTGGAAGGTTCACTATCTCGAACCATTAATTGCTCTTCCCTAAGTCTGCATCATCATGAAAGGGTTCTTTGTTAAGAGCTGTATCATGCCTTGCTTTGCACATATTGTTGCTCTACAGCTTCAAACCCTTCTAGAGTTTTACTTTCTCAGTGTTTTAACTCAACAGGCTCCTATTTCATCTTTGATTTTCTTGCCTTCACTTTCAAAGTCCGCATTTCCTGATCTACCCTATGTGTCACTGACCACATTACCCGTATGCTGTCTCACTCAATGTCTTTACAGGGAAGTTTTAGTGTTAACACTTTCAGGTTTGTAAATGCTTCATCAGTTTCTGTGTTATGAAAAATTGGGCTCTGAGTGCTTGAGAAACCCCGTTCCCCAGTTCCAACAGTTCTTGTAAAATGGAGATGGGGTATAAGCAAGATGCTTGCCAGGACCACAGGACCACACGTTAGCCGCATTCTGGGTCTTCTGTGATCACTGGAAGCTGCCATCCACAGAAGGGCATGCTCGCAGTCTATGTTACACTCAGAGTCTTATTGTGGTCCAAGAGGAAATGCACACCTTATATACAAAGTCAAAAAGTCAATTGTTTGGCTAGGTAGAGTTGTAACAGTCTAATCATATAATAAATTATTAGTCCAGTTACAATAATACTGCACAGTTCAAATTATCAGAAAGAACCTCATTAATAATACATTAAAATCACTGACATATACTTCCTAGCAGAGTTTTGCTCACCATTGTAATGCCCCCAAAGTCCTATGTCCATGGTGTTTGTCTTCCATGAGAATAGGGAGAGGGTGTATGTGGAGTCACTGACTGGTGTTCACCAAGTTGTTTCTCAGGAGGGATATGTTGTTGATGGAGATAAGTTTTTTCCTCCTCATCCTTGGGTTGAGCTGGAGTTATATTTTCTTTGGTTGCTAGTATAATCTGCTTAGTTGCTCTTTTTTCACTGGTTCCCACTAAAGTTTTATTGTCTTTGTTTGACTCAAAAATACACAACAACCTCTTTTAGCCTCAGCCTAAATTCAGAGCTGTAACTGAAAGAATTAGCTTTTGCATCTTGAAATCGTATGTTCAAGAAAAATTGATTCCTGGCTGTTTTTCTGCCTCCTGGGGAAAAATGTAATGTTGCATACTTGTAGTTGTAAAGAAATAACGCTAGAGAGCACTGGAAGTTCTGCAGAAGGAAGTGCTCGTTTGTACTCTCATTTGTTCCCTAAACTGGGCAGAAAAAACACATAGTAAGGGGTGGAGAGCTTCAAAAGGGACCTCCTGGTGTGACATTGGCCGTATGCCACTGTGCTCCTTTAAAGTACCAGAGGAAAAAAAATATACAGAATCATAAAATATCAAACAAATTGGGGAAGAAAGGACCTCTGAAAGTCTCTAGTCCAACCTCCTGCTCACAGCGGGGCTAACCAAAACTAGACGATGTCACTCAGGGCAGCTCTCGTGTCCCTGTGGGTGTTAGACAAGGACAGCGATCACATAGCCGCTCTGGGCACCTGTTCTAGTGCTGCACCACTCTCACCAAGGAAGAAATTTTTTCTTTCTGCAGCACCGCAGCTTGTGCCTATTGCCCGTTTTGCACATCTGAGAAGAGTCTGGCTCCCACTTCTGTATACCCCCTCCCCATTAAGTGGTGGACAGTGGCAAACTAGACCCTCTTCCCTTAATATTCGTTTCTCCAAGCTGTCTGGACCCTGATTCTGGCACAATCTCACCACTGGGTTTGCACCAGATTGTCTCTCTTGAAACAGGATTCCGAAAAAGAGACATAGTGCTCCAGGTGTTGCTCCATGACTGTGCCGAACAAAGTGGAATAAGCACTTGATAGTTATGCTCTTTTTCGCCTTATGCACTTTGCTTTCCTTGCCGTGCTGTTACTCACTGCTCAGCATGTTTTACTGCATGGAATATAGTGCTTGTTTTCTGTGCACGGATATCTGGTCACAGGCTTTTTCTGTGTTCAGGAATTTCTTCTAGGCCTAATACTATTATGTGTTATATTATTGTTATGTATGTTCACATACTTTTATACTCCTTCTAAGAGATTTTTACATACAAATAGCCCATTTCCTGGTTTGATGGTGCAGATCTCATCTGGTTTCCAGATCTCTGCCCTAACGATTGCAGGGTATGCAGAGATACATGCAGAGGGGGGAAACACTCATCTGTCCAACCTTTGAATTTATGCTGATTCCGTCTTTGTAGCTGATGGGGAGAGAGGCAGTTCCAGGTGTCTTCTTATTTCACACACAAAGTCAGAATGTGGTAAATCTCCTCCGGGACTGCTGAGCTGCTTTCACTTAACTGCAGGAGGCATTAATATGGTTGTTCTAACCAAGGCGTCACTCAGATCACGAGGCTTAGGTGAGATGTTTCCATACAGCCTTGCTCACTGCTGCAGTCTGGCTCAGTACAGATATACCACTGGCACAGTACATATATTGTGATTAAACAATGCTGTTACTGCTTATGTATGTCCTTGTTGTCTGCAGATATTAGGAATATTAACTTAGATGTAACTCAGTGGCAAATCTAAAATGTTTGTAAAGCTACTCAATGGGTACTAATTCCAGTATCTTCTGGAAGAGTTGTAAACAGCGTGTGATCTAGCCACCTTTTGTCCATTCGGTCCACACAACTTATAGATGATCAGGCTTTTACAACAGCTTTGCTTCCAATTCCATGAAAGAACTTTTCAAGCAGAAAGAAAAGAATTGCCAAAAACCACTGTGACAGTAAATAAATGTGTTAATGGACAAGGAACATCTAACTCCACATGTGAGTGCATTTACAGAAAGAGCGCTGGAATACATGGGAAGAAGGAAACTGATGTATCTGGATTCAGGTGTTAACAGTTTGTGAAGCAACAACTTGCAAACACATGATGTATCAATAATCAGCCTGGCCTACTGAAAAGGGTGCTGTGCTGAGGGACAAGAGTGCTGAGCAGTCTTCTGCCACTGGCATGCTGAGTGAGCCTGGGCAAGTCCTTTTACTTTTGCCCTTCCAGCTGCACCCTGGGAATAGCGATATGCCCTTCTTTGCTAAGTGTTCTCAGACCCACAGATTAAAATGCTACCCGAAAGATAACACTTTGTATAATACATAAGGGTAAGACACAGGCACTTTACTAGACCTGAAGGAAGGCAGGCTGTGTCTGTACGGCAGAATAGACCACAGCGTGAAGATCTAAACACATAGTCTCCAGCCTCTAAGTCCACATGGCGCAGTGCTGCACTGTGCTGGAGGAATATAGCCAGCACACTGCGTTACACTGTATTTTCATCGAGCCAGGAGTGTTCACTTAACCACAGCAGTGTGGTCACACCAGGGTGATCTACAGCTGTACTGGCACCTGTGCTACGTCTCACCTTGCAGAGACATCCTCTGTTGTCCAAAGCACTAGATGTTGTTGTGTAGACATATGGTCTGCAGAGAGATACACTACCAGTCATTCTCCAAGTCATAGAGGGTTCCAGAAGACCAGACCATACCTTATAACATCACCAAGAACATGCTACCTATGGAATTGGTCCCAGCAGGGTCGCTGTTTCAATCCCTTGAAGTAAAACTAACTCAGTTTGCAAGAGTGAAGGAGAGAAGGCAATATGGCATCTCCTTCCTTACATGCCATCACCAAACTGCTCAGGAGACTGAGCACATTCTCCCATCTACATATTCACTCCACCAGTGCTTAGCATTTAAAAATGCATCCAAGGGAACGTATGGCACTCAGAATATGTAATTTGGGAATTGACCTGAAGTTCAGAAAGATTTGGCATGCCCCAAAAAGCCCCCAAACCCTGCATACAGAAGAAACATATCTCACAGCCTTCTAACCCTGTTTGCTTCCCACCTACTCCAAGGCCCACCTGCTG
>NW_010400240.1:4897-16200 GCF_000710305.1 Buceros rhinoceros silvestris
TGCTGAACGTGAAGCTGCCAGCAATGAAATATTCAGCTTGCAATCTGCAGGCACTGCTGGTTCACTAAGATTTTTTTTTTTTTTTACTTTTTCTTGGTAAATTCATGGGTTTGCTCTGTTCAGATGACATAGTTTTTGCTGCAGTGTAGGATAACAATGCACAGAGACAAAGTTTGCTCTGCTCTGACACAGGATTTAGAATTGAAACCCAAACGGGAGATTTACTCATGAGATTCATTCAGTTTATCTGGGAAGTCTCTATGTTGCACCTTAGCCTTTGGGAAGTGGAGAGGTCCATTTTGTTGTCAGAGCAGCAGTTCAGGTTCTTCAAAATGTGCTCCATGAGGCAGCTGGAGACCTGGGCTGAGCTGCCTATTCTGTGGCAGAAGGTGCTGAATTCTGCTTTGCAGCCCACATCGCTGTTTTCTGTCTGCTTTTGCCATTATGCAATGAAGGACTTGCTATCACACCTACAGAAGTTATCACATTTATTCTGCGTGTGACTGGAACTGGTAACTGTGCTAACACCAGAACATTACTAACCGATGCTGCTCAGGCATGATGGTTAGAAGCGGAGAATCTATGTGCAAATCAGAAGCACATGGCAAGATGGAGAAGAATGTGAGCTCGCATTCATTTGGCTACCTCAACAGAGCCGCTGAAGCTCCAGACTGCCAAACTCTAAAGGATGTGCAGAGCAATCCTAGACAGTAACCCTGTCATCTTTCCTTGTAGATGCTACCAGAAAGTCTGAACTGCCAGATATCTTCATGCTCTGACAAACAGTCTGAAAGCTCAAGGCTGTGATCAACTGATCAGGGGTTAGAGTAGACGCCTCCGCAGGTTCCCTCCTCCCCAGATGGCTTCATGATCCTGCAATATGCAGGATGGCAATGCTGCTTAGCCTTGAAGACCTGGCTCATTGATCTAAGTGGAACTGCCATCCCCAGGCATATGGGCAAGAAAGAGGGGACTTTCCATCGTCTTTATGAGCAGTGGTTCATTTTGCTAACAAATATCTCTTTGTTCTGTGATGGCCTTTTCTTACAACAGCCTGGGTTTTTTTCTTCTGAAAGTGCTGTTGGCACTGGAAAATCAGTGGGTCAGACTTGGTGACCCACATCTGGGTATTCATAAATAAAGCTGGAATTTAAAATGAAGAAAAGAAATTAATGGGAACATAGAACTAAAATTATTAGCACTAAAGGAAATACTTACCAAATTAAAATCTGTGGCAGTGTAGTATCTGTTTTAAAAGTAGGAAAAAAATCTTAATTTTCCAGTAGAATAGCAAGAATTAGAGAAAAACACCCTGCAAAGTCTTCTACTCACCTATTCCTTCCAGAAATGAAAATTCACCTTCCTTTACATTATCAGTCCTAACAGTGAGCACAGCATGTAGACTTCAAATCCAAAATGAGAACCACAACTGCTTATGGCTATTTTGTGAGTTTGCTCTGGAGAATAACTACATGCATTCACCATTTTCTTCAGGCAAGGCCACAAAGGATGCAATTGCTTGGTCTGGATGGAGAGGAGAAGAGAGGAGAGGAGAGGAGAGGGAGAGGGAGAGGGAGAGGGAAAGGGAGAGGGAGAGGGAGAGGGAGAGGTACTGTTTTTTTCCACTAGCTCAAAAAGACCGATGCTGTACATGATTATATCTTGATGGTTCTAATAATTTAGGAGGGAGTGCTGTGAGAAAAGACTGCTTAGGTGTATATGCAGTGATGGAAAGAGACTGAGAGTTCAAGAAACCCATTTGGCCTTCTAGCTCTCCCTTTATGGACTAAGGTTTAAAAAAAAGGGGGCAGGGGGATGGGGAAAGTGGCTTTTGGGTTGGATTTGGGGGGAATTTTTTCCTTTTTTTGGAGGGGGGTTTTTTCAGAGCCTAAATATCCTGCTGTAAAGCATAGTGAGAAGTTCAGGGGGAAGGAATGGAAACTGATACAATCAGAGGACAAAAGTTTTGTTTCATGTTAGGAACAGTCATATGGCTGGTATGTAGGTTGCCATGAAACAAACCTTATCAGTATCCAGTTAACAGTATCCACATCTGCATACTGATCACTTTGTGGCTGGTGATAGATCAGCAGCGATTTAGATATGTTGCACTTTAAGTTGTACCTGAGCGGCACTTGTGAGTAATCTGTTCCATGACTATCAAAGGTTTTTTTTTTTCCCCTAAACCTTTTAGTTTCTGCACTTAACACCATTACTAACGTTGAAAATAGGAAGGGAAAAGATCAGTAATATAAGATCATAAAACCAAACTTTATTTCATTTTAATCTAGTGTGTGGTCCCATTGAATGTAACAGAAAAGGTGAATAGGCTGTATCACGAACAGAAACATTATTTTCTGTTGACGTCTGTAGGTTTGTAGAGCCTATCTGTGTTGAACTGTAAAGGAACTTACTAAATGGGAATAAAACACAAAACCAGTAGCGTAGCTCTCAGCGGGAAATGTCAAGACTGTGCACACACAGGACTTCATGTGTGTGTGTGCTATGAAATCTTTTTTTAGGTTTTAGAAGGGCTTTAAGTTTCAATTCAGATCTGTGGGGCTTTGGGTAATTTTTTTTCCAAAATAGAAGACAAAAACACTGTCATCAAACTAGCCCTGAGGAAACACATGGGTCATGAACAAGGAGTTAAAGGCAACTCAGACTTTCTGCCTGTGGAGTTGGTGGGTCAAGCAGGGGATAGCTGAAGCAGCTTAGGAACAGCAGCTCTGGTCCTTGTAACTACTGTAACAGTAAAGTATTGAAAAACTCTTTTAAAAGCCATTGATCATATTACTTTTATTATGAGTTAAACTTAATGCATCATTAATATAATCTAAATTCAGTTGTTACACCATTACAGTACTTGGTGGGTGTAGAAGGTTAGAATTTGAGCTGCATTTTTATGGCTCTACCTGTGGTTGCAGTGACACTAGCCCCAAAACATCTTATACTGATATATAGCTTTGTCTTCTTTTTAAGTGAATAGGCTATGTAAGATCATGCACACGAGCATAATACATCCACAACACAGACTGTTCTGCCTTAGCTATTCTTGTGAGAACCAGCAAAGCTTTTGTACCTGTGGAAGTCCATTGATGGGTATTCCTTAGAAATTTTGCTCTGCTTTGACCCACAAGAATTTTTTTTTAATTTTAATAAAATAAAGGTTTTTAATCTTCATTTTCTCTTGTATTCTGAAGGGCAAGAGATCACACAAGAAGAGGTAGAATGCTGGATGAAAATAGGCTTTGAAGCTGTATTGAAAGAAGTAACTTCCTTCCTTTTATTTGTTTCTCAGCCTTCCTCAGGGGCATAGCACGGCGTAGGTATAGTTCTGTATACTCTGTACATTAGCAGGCAAAGCTAATACAGGATGCAACCCACTGTATTAAATCAGCTCTTTCCATAACTCAGAGGGATTGCTCATCAATGGCAGGTGATATCACATATGCGGACATGGCAATGATACCAGGGCAAAGACCACATGTTCCTTCTCAGACATCAGTTCCAGGTAAAACATTTCATCAGCTCTCTGGCATACATTGTTTTCTCTCATGTGCTCTCTCTCGCTCTCTCTCATTTGAAAAATCGTCATTGGATATTACTAGAAGAATGTTAGAAAAAGCTGCATGCCGAAGTCATGGGAAGGGTGAAAAGTTTCAAACGGTGGAAGAGATCCTCACAACATAAGAATCAGCAAAGCTACTCCTTAAGTCAGTATCACTACAGAGTAGTGTCTTAGTTCTGGCCTCTTGCTTTAAGTAACAGAATGAGAAAGAAAAACTGTTCATTTCTTAATAATGAGTGTAATCTTTTTTTATATATGAACAACATGATCAAAAGCTGTTAGAATGTGCTCCAACAGTGATTATTTCTATCCAAAAATCAGATCAATGCATTCTGTGATGTCTTCATGGAAAAGGAGTAGTAGATTAAGTAGTAAATCAGAAAATTAGTGGCAGTCGAAAGTGAAGGAAGTACTGAATGATTGCTAAAACCCTCCTGCTCTTTCTCTTTAATTTTCCAGTAGTGATTTTCCCAGAAACATATTATCAACCTGTGGTCAATTCATATATTTGTAACAAAAGACAATGGATTAAGTCGATATTCAGAGTCAGGAGATGATTTAAACCAATTTTTTTTAGGAAAAAAAAATTCTATTACTTGAAAAAAATGTAATTCATTCATGAAAGATTATGTCAAAATTCTGGATCATAGCTAATATGAATGACAGCTTCTCACTATGAGCAAATAGGAAATGCTTGTGGTTGGAGTAAGGTGATACTTGCATGCTTTCAAGGTTGATTAGCAGTTAATGTATTTAGTTACTTTTGGAAACAACATAGTGTAATGAGCATTTTTAGATGTTTGACTTACAGTCTAGATTAATAGTGATGATGGTGCTCTGAATTCACATACTTAAATGGCAGAATTTTTTCATATATTTTTACAAGACCTGTATCTAAAAAATCAAAATTAATTCACTTTTTATTATATATCTAACAGAGATATATATCTACCTTAGACTGTATGGCCATGCATCCATGGGTGTTGTTTGTACTACTGTAACCTGTACAATCCAAAGCGCAGAGGGTTTGCATAGAATTTTACCCAAGTTCTAAGACAATATAATTTATTTTCAAAGGGAGACAGACATCAAATCTCGACATGCAGAAATGCCCATTGATCATGCTGTCTAAAGGAAAAGCTTGAATTTGAATAGGCCAGGCTTTAATTTCCAGTGAAAGTCCTCATTAACTTCCAGATGGTTCTAGTTAAACCTTTGCTGAATAGATTTTAGCCACAGTAATCAAGCAATTTCTTGTTGTACTTTTGCCTTTAAATCTTTCACTTTCTGAAGAACTCTGGTTATTTTTGTGGATGGTTTTCTGTTCATTCTCCAGTGTTTCCATCTCCTTTTAAAAATACACTGTTACACTGCCTTAGTTATACAGAGACAATCTTTCCTTCACTGTTTGTAACTCCCAGTTTCACCTTCCTCACCCTTATAGCTGTCTTTATTTATTGTTCCGTTAACCTTTCCGTTATTTTCACATTTTATTGGCACTTACTTTTCTACTTACTTTGACACAAACGGAAAAAGCACAGAACAGTATTAAGCAATATTTGACCTCATATCAGTATAGAACATGCTAGAAATATCTCCCCGATCACATTTATTTCTCCGACTTCATCATTAACATATACTAACGTGGGTTTTATTGCTATTAAAATAGGCAAGGACTTGAGCCATATTATCATGCTTTGAAAATTCAGGTGATCCGTTTCGGTTGCTTGTTCCTTCCTTGAAGATTTAATGCTTTGACTGAAATTCACACACACTGATCCAGGTCAGTGTTCTTCTATCACAATAAATTCTTTGAAAAGAGTCACTTTTACCATAGGAAGAATGGGAGAAAATGCAATTTTCTCACAGAAATAGTTCTGTAGTTTTTAAAGACGTGGTAAGATATTCCAGAAAAAATCCGGAAATGTCACAGGCATGTTGAGCAGTGTTCATGAAGCAGACTTAATTTCAGTGTAAGCGTAGCAATCATTAGTGTTAAGGTTCCCCACTGCATCGCGGCTCTTGCTGAGATGCCCTGCATTTCTTTGCAGCTAATAGATGAGAGTCTGGGATTCTAGCATGGTGGGCTATGAACTGTGCAAAGCAGCTAATAGGATAGAGCAAGAGAGATGCTAGATGCTGCTTTGTCAGCCATTTCTGGGAGTTAGATACTTCCCTGCAAGCTAGAAGGACCTCTCTCCTACACGGACTGGGCTCAAGGCTGCTTTGTACAGGAGAGCTTCTGCATACCAAACACATTACAACATGTCCCACTCTACCTGAAGAGGTTTCGATACTTGTCCCACTTTGGAGCAGATATTTGAAGCTGATTCTCAAAGTGAGGGTCTCATCTTCAAGGTGTGGCAAGCATCACAAACTCAACCTTTGGCACTACCCCAGCTCCGTTACACATTGAAATGGCTGCAGGAGGGTGGCTAGTACCCACGTCCCCACCTTTGCCAGGTTTTTTTGCAGGTCTTGCTCTTGTCTAGGCCAGAGATGTCTGATTTGCAGAAAAAGAAGCAGCTTCAAGATGGGCATGAGGGAAAGCACTGCATGGTTAAAACTCCCCTCACCACAGAGGAGGGAAATCTGGGTTTAATCACCACTGCAAATTCAGCAGATGGATGCTCTGAGGGACAGATTCCCAGACTTTAGGCAAGACTTCCAATCACTATGTTATGGGAAAGTGGAACATGCCCACCTCCTCCTGGCTGCATTTTGTGCAAGTTTCAGACCATAAGATGCAATTTACTGGAGTAGATATCAAAAAACACAAGTGGGGGGGCATAGCTAATTTGCCCTGCTAAAGCGTAGCTCTTGTCGAGATCTGATGCACGTGCAGGGAGCTGAACTTGTGCCAAGGTTCTCGAGGAGTTGAGTAGGTGTTTTAAATATGTAAAATTGGGATTTGAGAATGAAAGTCCCTTTACAGATCCTGTGACCACATCTTTTTTTTTTTTTTTTTTAAGCTTTTCCTTATTTGTGAGAAAGGGATTTGGTTTGGTCAAATTATACAGAGTTTCCTGGAGTTCTTTAAACTACTGTTCTTATCTCAAAGTCTATTCAATGTATTTTATGAGGTTAAAGAAAAGAATACAAAAATCGCTAGTGGCGGTGCTGCAAAGAATCTATGTTTGCAGTCTAACGATAAAGAAAGCTCACTCATTGAAAATTATTGTGATAAACTTCGTAGACAAGCTGTGCTAAATAATGTTGAACACATCATAGCGATTAAAAATGTCTGCACCTGTAAGTTTAGGAGGCTGAACCGAGCTGGCCTTCAGTTGTCAGTCAGGTTCAGCTCTGAATTACCAGGACAAGGTGATTCTTGGATCGTCTAGCAGAGCATGTTGAGAAGAAGTTAGTGCCTCACATTTTGGTGGGCTAGCAGGTGCTATTACAGTGCGTGTGCTTCAAAACAAGTGTTCAAAAGTAGAAAAGTGATCAAAAAATACAAGCAAGGATAAATACAGCCTGGAAATCCATTTTCTAATGAAAGACTCACACAGTTTTTACTTCTTAGTTTGCTCAAGAATAATTTGATAGTCACCTGATTATGGGTCCTAAATGGTTACACGCAAGACCTTTCCTCTAGCAGAAAAATAAACCTAGAAGAGTTCAACTCCATTATCAGACTAGCCTACAAGGAGTTGTAGGCTGCTATTAGTTCTCCCCTTAGCTTCTTGTTCTGCTCCTTAGCCTTCTTGACCCCTTCAAGGTCCTATCCAGGTCCACCCTCTGCTGGACCCTCTCCAGCCTCCCCCAATCTCCCCTGAATGAGGACATAATATTCCAGGACATTTGGACATAATATTCCAGGTGTGGCCACAGTGGCAGCAAGAAGAGCAGCACAGGAACTTGCCCTGCTCTGCAAGCCAGGGCTCTCCTAACACAGCCCTGTTGGGGGGTGAGGACAAGGATGTACCACAGGCTCACGCTGAACCCGATCGCAAGAGCCCGGTGGCTGTAAAGCCTGACTCTTCGGCGTGAATGACCTGCCAGAAACACTCTGTATCAGCACATCCACCAAGCAGAAGCTTCCAGTAAATAGGGATGTCTTGCACTTGACAATTTGCATATAGAGATGAAGTGAAATTTCAGTTTTAGTAAGTGACAGAGATCTCCACCTAGTACCAGGGCTCCTTGTTGCTAAACTAGGTAAGGGTGTGTAAGCATCCGGCAAAATTCAGGTTATGTGGTGTTTTAAAACCGCTTGCTGACTTCTGAGGACTTCACATTCAAATGATCGTGCACCAATACACCCCATAATAGAAGTAATTTTTTAAAAAAATACTCAGTTTGCACAGATAATATTTCTTTTTCGTAGTCTGAGAGATATTCTTTAAAGGAATGGATCTTTACTGAGAGAGAATATTTAGTAATAATAGCAGATTTTCTAAAGTACGTGTATTATTAGAAGTAGCTCCATTTATAAGGCTAGTGCATTTAGAAGTTTAAAACTCCTGTTTGTTCTTCTTTGAAAAATATTTACGTTCTAAGATGAAAAACTTCTGTGAGCATTTCTTTTTGAGAACAATTACTTATCTCTACAGTTAATATAATTTACAAATTTTCTGTAGTTCATTGAACTAATAAATTGCAATATTAGCAAAGAGCCAAGTGTATTAGCCACGTTCCCTAAAGCACAGATCATCTTACCGGTAAGAATAAACCTTATTTGCCAATCAGGTTCACCATATTTTTCTTACTGCAAAACCTCTCCCACACTTCAGCAATTCTTCTATTAAATGCTACCTCATTTTAGCCTAATGAAACTCTCTCCTTCTGCCAAGTTTTTTCCCTGATCAGTGAGATTCTATACAACACAAATTGCTTGATTTTAAAAGCCCCAGTGATCCCAAACTAGGGCTGTAGCACCGAAGCTTATTCTTGATTCAAGTTGATAAAATCTCCCCATTTATTGAAAGGTCAGTCTACTGCAGGTTCAAGTATCTTCCATAAGCTCTGTGAAATACACAGCTAAAACGAGATTGAAAATGTGTTCGGAAAGAATCCCTGTGCATCAGTGCACACCATGCTATTGTAATGGCTTTTTTGCTTTGTTTTGGTGCATCTGGAAAGGGATGTTTTCAACCATCAGGTCCATTCCTCTGCTATGACAGGTGCCGCGCAATATCCTGGCATAAACATTCACAGTCAGGAATGCTCCCAAGAATCACCTTGCTGCAGAAGCATTTCTCTGAGCGGCAGTTTTCCCTTTGGGATCCCCCTGCTCCATGAAGCGGTCACGGCTCTGATGTTCCTTAGGCTCCTATGATGCCTCCTGACAAAACTTAGCAACAAATGGGATGTTTGCTGTGGATAGTACCCAGGTTTTACTCATCCTTCAGTCCGTCTGTCTGCCTCCCAGTCCAGCCACACAGGAGCCACAGGAGCTAAGCAGTTCAAGCAAAGATTATGGAGGAGGCTTTTAGTTACTTCCTGACAGCAGCAGGAAATGATAAGTCATCATCTTGCCTGTTGTTTCTTTAAAAAAAAAAAAAAAGCTGAAGTAGCAGCTCTGGGAACACATGTCCCTTTTTATGCAGACTCGGCCTTCTATGTAATTCTTTATTGTTTCTCCACTTGATGGCTTTCACAACCACAAATGTCAGCATTTCCCTACTCCTTACAGGAAACACCATCACATATGCTGAGCTGCGTGTGAAGCCGAAGCCCAAAGGGAGCAACAGATCAGAGACTTCCGCTTCTGGAGGTGTGCTATTTTGTTTGGTTGTTGGTTACTAATTATAGATTTAGTCTTTCTTATTACCCAACAGTAAAACCTGTAATCTAGAGTCTTTACATACAATCTCGCAATAAAGAACTGATACATCGTTTTTTTCGCTCGGTTCTCAGATTATACACTTCCTTGTAAAGATAATATTGAAAGAGATTCCAAAGCTAATTTTTAAAAATGCCTTTGTGCCCTACATTGGAAACTTAGCAAAGGAAACCAAGATCCCACAAATTTTTTAGGAGCCTTCCTGTAAGTGTCTCTGCAATTGCAGGGACACTTTGGCTTTGGAAGTAGTCTAATACTCAGCTCTCTGAATGCAGTTTGTGCACTGATGATTGCCACCCTCTCTGTACTGAAGGACATGTGCCAGACAAGGTCAGGCCCACAGAACTCTGTGAGCTGAAAGGGAACGTTACAAAATACATCTCAGGCGGCTGGAGAATGGGGCAGTTGCTCACCTCAGTCAGACAGTGTCAGGAAACAGCAGTTATGAAAGTACAACTCTGTGGCTTGTGGAAATGTCACCTTGACCCCAAATTTCCTCTAGTCCTGCCTCTTCCTGAGTGCTTCACTCTTAAGAGCTGATGAATGCCAAACAGCTGGTGAGATGCTCGGTCAGAGCACTTCACCATGCTGCAGTGTTAGTAAGGTTATATAGTTGTCTCTCCCGTGCATTCAGGTAGGTTAGCTGTCAGCCACAAAAGGCACGTTAACAGAGGAGAGCACGGCCAGGGAGGAGGAACATACCACAGACCATCCCTGATACTTTCCCTGAGTCGCTCTGCAGGGTCTTGCAGGGTGTGGGTGGACAGGTGAGAGAAGGTTAAAAAAAAAAAAAACAAAACAGCTTGAAAAAAATTAACTCAAAGGAGAAAGAGAGACTTCATAAAGCAATGATGGATTGAAAATCACTTGTTCTATCTGGCAAAATGGCCTTTCAATTTCACTTTCGTGCACACAAAATGAATGCAAATTTTTAATACGTAAAATGGTCCCACGTACTTCGAACAGCAGACTCATTTTAGGCAGATGATTCATCTGTCATTTCCATGTAAGAAACTGGCATACATAGAATTTAGGTAGTGTAAATTTTAATAGCACAAAGACCTTAAGCCACTCTTCTTCCTGCCCTCCCCCAGGCTGCCGACACAGGCGCTCAGCCTGGTTGTACCCGGCGCTGGTCCTGGGAGTCCTTGTGCTCATCCTGCTAGGCATCGCCGCTTTACTGGCCAAGCAATGTGAGTAGATCCCACTACCCGCTTCACCTTTTCGTTGCAGACATGGTTAAACCTCACAAGCAGAGTGATGGCAAAAGAAAAAATCCCTTACCATTGCATTAAAGGTAAAGGTGTCAAGTTATACACTAATAAAGAAAAACAACCGTAGCATTCCAAAGGGAACATTTGCTACCATCCATTTAACACATACAGTGCAGATGAAGGGGAGTTGCTAAAGTCTACCTTGTCATCGGTGATGCTGAAAGGCTGCAGAATCAGATTTCAGATCATTACGACAAACAAAACATTTGGCCTTCCTGACTTACAAGTGTAAAGTTGCATCCATGATGCTGCTTCAAGACCATTTCACTTAATTACTTTGCAGGTTTCAAGAAATAAAATAAAAATCAGATGAGATAATTTCATTTAATCAGATTTCCTTGGTACTAGTAATATCATAATTTACAGCATACGTCAGTTATACAATTAGGATCTTCAGTTATACAATTAGTATCTTCCAGAGAAGATACTAATTTCCTAAGAGCAAACAGTCTTTTAAAACTTCAGAAAAAGCATGTACCTCCCAACCTCTCCCTTAAATCTCACCAAACTACTGTCCAGCTGTCAAAATTAACAAACTTCTTTTCTTTTCCTATGTGGTCCTCCATAACAATTAGCAGCTACACCCTTTACCAGACAGTTATACTCACTGAGTGTGCTCATAACTGAGTGCGTACAGTCCCCTCCTCCCGTTCTTGGCCGGCCCCGGCCG
>NW_010400241.1:0-2471 GCF_000710305.1 Buceros rhinoceros silvestris
GTGAGGGGCCTTGGGGTGGCCGTGCCAGGGTTGGGGTGGACTCACCTTGTCTCTCCACAGCTGCCTTTCCATAGCGCAGTATCATCTTCATGTTGTCAACACAGGTATCATTGAAGAGGACTTCCAGCAGCTCTCTGTAGGCAGTGCAGTTCTGGAGAAAGGCCTGGACATACTGTGACAGGCTGGTGTCTTGGAAGCGGAGCCAGGTGGCATTGTCTATGTTGAAGCTGAGGAAGTTCTGGCCATTGTAGCCCACACTGATAAAGGCCCGGGAGGTTCCGTTGGGGTACAGTTTGCAGCCTGACATGGTTTGGGCCACAAAGGGGTCTGGATGGGCAGAGGAGAGAGTGTTTGAGTGAGAGACTGGCACTGCCTTCCTGTGGTCATGGATGGCATCTCCTCTGCAGCACTGCCTGGTCCTTCCCCACTTCCCAGATGCTCTTCAGAGGAGAGCGGGTACTCACAGGGCACACCTTTCTGCACGGCACCTTCATTGACCAGGTGGTGGAACTCCTGTAAACCGATCTTGATCATGATCTCGATGGTGTGCCAGTGGCTGTGAGGCAGGGCTGGGCGCACCCAGGGCTGGTGGAAGTGGATGGTCCAGGTGTGCTTATCTAGAGAACCAAGCTCAATGTCTTCCAGCAGTCCCACTCCCTCTGTCTCCACAAAGGATGTGTTCTGGAAGGTGGAGGTCTGGAGCAACCGGACAGTGAAGGTCCCTACATGAGACAAAGCCTGACTGGGGGAGATGGGAGTGGGAAGAAAGGGCTGGGGAAAGTGGAGGAGATGAGGGATGGGTCCTTGGGGTTTCAAGGACCTGTGGACTCCCCATAAGCCCTCTGCATCCGTGGCAGCCCCTGCTCCCATGTTCCTGTGGGACCCCATGGGTAAGGGGCTTCCTGATCCCCACCACCTTGGGCACTTGCCTCCTCACCCCTCCTTGTCCCCTGGCTCCACACCTCCACCCCAGCAGGGATGCAGGCCACCCCGGGTGGGTGCAGGTGTGGATGAACCAGGGCGCCCACTTACCCTCCAGGTCTGCCCATGTTCCAGAGAGAAAGAGGATGTAGAGGAGAAGGACGAGGAGGAGGCAGTGGCGAGGAGGCTGCATAGTGCCAGCAGCGAGGCCCTGAGTATCCAGTAGCAGGTGCAGAGGCAGGAGGAACGGGCTGTGAGAGACGTGGCCACACACTCCTCCTCAGGGTGGCTCTGCCTGGGCAGCTCTGCTAGTTCTAGTGGCCCTGGCAGCCAATGGGGCTGGCACTGAGGTTTCAGGGAGGGCCCGGAGGTTCCTGCTTGGCGTAGGCTGTTCTGGGTCATCCTGAGCATGGCTGTGAGTGCTGGGGAATTTGGGTGGAAGAGAGGTCTTCACACTGGCTGACTGCAGGAGGGTCCCTCGTGGCTGCAGCATCATCTTGACAATCAGGGCAGTGAGAGTGACACGATCCTTTTTCTACCCCCATTGCAGGTGGAGGTGGCACCTGGCCATGGGCTGCATCCATTGCCCCTGACAGGAATGTCCCTTGCCACCACTCGTCCTGGCACTCCTGGCTCATAGACGTCTCCCTCCACTCCGTGCTGCCTGCTTACCCAGGCAGATTTGCTCCGAGGGGGCTGGCTGTCCCATAGGGGAGGTGAAGCCTGCTCCCACAGCCTGGCCACACGCCTGGGCTCCCCATGCTCCCAGGACGTGTGCTGGCCTCATGCCTCTTTGTCACCCCCCAGCCCTCCCGCAGCCAGACCACACCGATGGGCCGATGGGCAGAAGCTGGTGACGTGGCACACAAGTAGGAGCAGAGTTGGGCTGGAGCTGCTGACGAAGACCGCAGCCATGGATGGCTCTGGGGGGCAAGAGCGAGGAGAGCTGGTGATATCCCCTGACCCCTCAGCACTGCTGACCTGATCCTGGGGCAGAGGCTGCCCAGGGAGGGGGTGATGAACAGTTCCAGCCCAGCCCTCAGCTGTGGGGTCAGAGATGGGTGCAGGCAGGGCTGGAGGAAGTCGCTCCTCCAGGAGCTTCTCTCGGGGTGCAAGAAGTGGATGGGGTGGAACTGCTGTAGTGTGATGGTCCTCACACATGGGGAGAGACAGACTGCAGCGCCTGGAAGGGACTGCTTCCCACTGACAGTCATCAGACCCTTGGAGCGGTCACTTGGCTGGCCAGGATACCCAAACTGGGAGAGGGATGGGACCATGGTCATCGCCCACCAAGGCCCATTCCAGGGGGCTGTGGTGGATGAGCAGCCTCCCCATTTCCACAGCGATGCATTCGTACCAAGGGGCCTGGGACCTGCCTCCCTGCTCCCCTGCACCCCACAGGTGCAGGGAACTCGCCCGTAAACGCCCCCAGGAGAGGGCCTGGGGCTGGGCTGCAGCCTGGCGCTCCCTTTTCCTTCCCACCACCTTTGCTGGGGAAAACCTGTCCGCCTCCCTAAGTGGCTCCTGGGTGTGGGAACAGGAGTGGCGGG
>NW_010400241.1:2845-3306 GCF_000710305.1 Buceros rhinoceros silvestris
CTCCTTCCCAGCCGTCGCCTGGTGCCTCCCCGCGCCCTGTGGCTTCTCTTCCCCTTTCCTGGGGGTGCCTGCGATGGGGACGAAGGCAGAACGGAAACCACAGCCAAGGAGAAGTTTGAGGAGGCGTGTCTCGATAACCTCCAAACACAACCAGGGCCGAGGTGTCCCCTCTGCAATGTGGCAGAGTGCTAGGTGAGCCCTCCAAGCACAACTGGGACCATGTGTCCCTGCTCCATGTCTCCACCTTGGGTGTCCCCAGCTGTGGTGGGGACATGGGGAAACCCATATAGGGCTGCTGCTGGCTGAGCTCTGGCACCCCATGACAGTGAATCACACATGGGGGGACAAAGACGCTGAAGCCCTTCCCTTCCATGGAACTGTCCCATGGAGAAGTACGGATGCTGTGGTGGGCTGGTGGGCCCAGAAATAGAACCAAATTCCCCACCCTCTCACTTTGTCAC
>NW_010400241.1:3499-3863 GCF_000710305.1 Buceros rhinoceros silvestris
TCCCTCCCGGCAGTGCGGGGGGCAGAGGAGAGTGTTTGACTGGTGGGATGGCGAAGCACAGCCATGGGGCAGCCAGAGGGAAGGGGCAGGGATGCTTTTGCCATGCAGTCCTATGAGACAACTGCCCTCATGGTCTCCTCTAAGGTGACCATTGGTGACCTTGTACTCAGCAGCTGATAGGCCATTAGCAGGCCTCTGGCTGGTGCCGGTGCATGTGACACCACCATGGCTGTATAGCTGACAGGTTAGGAGCAAGCACCTGGCTTGTGCCGGTGCACCTGATGTCACTGACACCTCTCCCCCACTTCCCAGTGTCCAACTGGTGGGATGGCGAAGCACAGCCATGGGGCAGCCAGAGGGAAGG
>NW_010400242.1:0-240 GCF_000710305.1 Buceros rhinoceros silvestris
TTTTTCCCTTTTTTTTCTGCCCTTCGCCGCCTGTCACCTCCATTTCTCATCCTTAGCCGAGAATCTAGAAAAAGGCAGCTTTGAGATATTTATTATTCCCCCCCCATCTGCTTTCTGTCCCCCGCCGCCGTCCCAGCCCTGGCGGAGGGGACAGCCACTCCCGCCGAAACACCCCGCAATTCCTCCCATGGAATCGGGGCCGGAATAGGGATTTTAGGGTTGGTGGGTTTTTTTTGGCGC
>NW_010400242.1:446-757 GCF_000710305.1 Buceros rhinoceros silvestris
GCGTGGTGGTTTGGCAGATAATTAATAATTAATAATCAAACCTCTTCAAGCAGCAGCGGGGTGGGGGATACACCCAATATTCCCGCTTTCCTCCCCCAAAATCTCTTCATCCCGTTGCACCAGGGTGCCACATCCCGGCGAGGCTTTGGGGGGGGGCCGCGATCCTTCTTGGTGCGGGGCCAGGCCGAAGGACGGACAGACGGACAGACGGAGGTTGCAGGGCGCCTGCTGGGGTGGGGCAGCAGCTCCAAAAAACCCCAGTTCCTCCTCCGAGCTCTTTTCTGGGCCAGGGCACTGGGCTTTGTGCTGGA
>NW_010400243.1:0-9714 GCF_000710305.1 Buceros rhinoceros silvestris
GGGGGTGCGGGCCCTCCAGCTGGGCGGGCACGGAGATGCCATCTCCAGCCAGTCCCCAGGGGCTGTCACTGACAACGCAGGTCAGCGACCCGGGAGCGGGGCGTGGAAGTGGGTGAAAAACAGCGCTTAAACGGGTTCAGAGCACTCCCGCGTTCATCTTTAACAGGGTGTGGAAACAGCCTGTGATCACAACTGTACTTTAACAAAGGCTTTTTTGCTGGGTGAATTGTCTTGCTCCCCATTCTTCTCCCCCCCCTTAAATAAATATTTGTTTCAATTCTTTAAACACAGTCAAAGCAGTAGATCACTTTACTGGAAAACTGTTTAGCTTAGTGGTCAAGGCTCTCCCAGGGAACTTTCTAACTTGCTGGTCCAAGCTGCAGTTACCCAGCGTTTGAGGTTAGAAGTTCAAGGGTTGTTAATTTTGAGGAATGATGTCTCTCCCCATGTTTAGCCATGAGAGTCATAAACATCATGGAAAAAAGAGGGGGTCCCAACAGCAGTGACTCCTCCTCCTCCCTAGGTGTATCCTTTCCAAGGAACCCTACCACAGGAGACCACTTCTTTGGCAGGTACTTGGCAGTTCGGCAGTTGGTACCGTCCCCGAGCCTCCAAGCAGAGCTGTCTAGTATCACCTCCTCTCAACTCCGTCTCCAGTGGCTTTCTCCAGCTTTGGAAAACCAAATGGGAGTGGAAGAGAGACAAAGGCTTTGGCTCAGTGGAGGTAACACATTCAGAGAGTGAAGAAAGGGTTGTCCCTGGGGAGGAAGCTCTTCTAATCCTCCCTGGATTTGCCACTGCTGAGACCTTGTGGTGGTGGTGACAGGAAAGTGACAGTCAGGGGTTTCAGAGACACTCCACCAAAGCAGCCCTCAGCCTAGCCCAAACACTCAGATGCACAGACAGGAGGCACTTCACACCGAAACGGAAGGCGGTGCGATCCCCCGCCTTGGCCAGAAGGCCTGACTGTTTTCAAGGCTTAGCCCCACTCCAGTACCTTTCAATCTTCCCGGGACCGCCAGAGGTCTCTGCAAAAGAGGAAGCCAATGACGACCTCGTGCAGATTCAAAAAGACCCAACAATACAATTTCCAACACAAGTTTGTGAGAACAGTTAGACACTCTTCCACGCGGGCAGATACTGAAGACAGTTGTAAATATTCAAGCAAAGGCTTTGCCTGACAGGCATCTTCCACCTGAACAGCAGCTACACACGGCTCGCCCGGTCCCAGAAGGAACCATGGCAACCTAATTGTAGAAAAATCAGCTTCAGCGTGGGAAACATAAACCAAACTATCTGGAAACCACTCAGCCTTCGGGTCAGGAGGGAACCCTGTGAGGTTCTCCCAGCCGCTCAAACAGGACAGGCTGATTCCAGACAGGAAAACACACCGACCCAGAGCCTGGCTCCAGGGAGCAAGCATGCTGCGCCCACCCAGCACCAGCAGGACCCCTCTCACCCCGCTCCACAGAGCCATTCTCAATGGGAACAAGACTCGGCCAAGGAACAGTCTGCTCCATGCTACAGGTGAGCAGGATAACCTGCGCAGGTCGTTCCTGGCCACTCCTGCACTGCGCCACGGGCAGCTGGCAAATATCAAATGAACCACTGAAGACCTGAGTGACCATTACTGCTACAGCATTTCTGGCTCTCTGCCTACCAGATGCGGAGCACAGAGAACCCTTTGTTCCAGAGGCATTGTTACCACAAGCCAAACTGCCTACTGCCGCCAGAGAGGTGATCAGATTCCCCTTCTCCTCCCCTCCCCATCTGTTCATTGCGACCATGTTACGCGTGAGAATTTGCATAAATTGCCCTCTGATCTGTGGAGTAAAATCCAAAATCCAGTTTGGAAATCCACAGCAGGTTGACAAGTAGCTTTGATGCCCGAAATTTCCAGAGAGCAGCAGATTAAGGATTAATTAATTAACATTCTCCCGATCCAAAGCGAGGGAAATCATGCCCCCTGTAAGCACAGAACCAAGTCTTCCTTTAAAGAAATTCCCCATCGCTGTCTGTCTGAAGGTTCTCCAGTTCGGCGGCAGGGAAGACTCGCTCCGTATACCCAAGCCGGCCACACCATTCTTCTGGCAGGTGCACATGAATATGCATTTGTGACAGACACAAACCCTCATCAAAGCCAGCACCTCAGACGCGTGCGGTGGTTTTCTCTCGGTCAGGACAGAACTAGAGTTGTTGCCCAAGTGAGGTCTCAGAACCTGTCTCAGGCAAACGGTCCAGAATCTGGACTGAGTATTAGATGGCAGCCTAAAGGTCAGAATCATCCTCAGACCTCAGCAGATCTTTTTTCTTGTTTGCTTACAGGGTATTTTTAGAGAGCAGATCTCTCTCTGGGCACGATCTGCCTCACAGAGAGGCTGAGCTTTTGTGAGCGACTCATCCACATACGCAGATTACCTGCAGGCCCGGGGAGAAACGCAGACTGTTTTTAAGCACTTTTCAAGCACCCTTGGAGCCACGACTGATTAGTGAGTCATGCAAAGACGTCACTGTGCATATTCCTTGCACTTCTGCTTTAGAAAATGGAAAAGCACACAAGCCAAACACCTGAATCGGGTGCAGGCCCCCATTTCTTCCCGTACCTCTGCATTTCTAGTTACTGACACATCAACTTCTCGCCTAATGACAAACAAAAGACTGGCTGCACCAAGTTCAAGCAGAGGCCCACCTTGCTCAACACCCCCAAGATACCAACCATCAACAGACACCTTTGGAGGAACATAAAGTCAAGGTGAGGATATTTCAACAGACCCCAGAACACTCCATCATCTTCCAAGGCATCTGTGATTTGGGGATTTCCTGAACTCAAAGGGGTGCCTGTCTACTTAAAAGACCTTCCATGAATTTGTCCAATCATTTTGGAGCCTATGCAAATTTTAGCAACAACATCCTGAGGCAAAGGCTTCACACCTTAGATAAGCTCCATAACAAAAAGACCTTATTTGTTCTGAGCCTCCTATCTTGCAATTTATTTGACTCCCTCTACTGCAAAACCTTATCAGACCGACCCTTGAAAAAGAAAGATTACTCCGGTGGACAACTCCTTTCCCCCAAAATAATACAGAACAACATGTTCCCACGTTGAAGTAGAAGAGGAGGAAGCTGGGACTCGAGCTCCTCTGAGCATCTTCATAGGTGTTGAACTAGACAGAGGACTAGCCCTGCCTGAGGCAGTAGCACACAATACCTTTCTCCTCTCTTTCTGTTTCAGTTTTCAGTGAGGGTGGTAGCCTGAACCTAGAGAGGCTGTTGAAACACTTCCTTCTGCAGTCTAAGAATCTCCAAACCATCCAAATTAAGCCAAGACACTTGGCTACACATACTGTGAATACAATTCTTTCCAGGACTTCTGTCCAACAGTTGAAAAAATAACCTCCTTTAGAAAGCATGTCCATGGCCTTCACTTGCATCTCAGAGGGATCTGAGTTTTAGAGCCAGAAATGTTTCCTAGAGCTCCCGCTCCATTCAAGGCCCTAGCAGCTGCACCTGACAAACCAGAGCCGGCTTGAAAGCACTTCTCAGTCTCTCTCACTGTACTAAGGAAAAAACCCAGAACTCTTTGTATTTTCTTCCTCAGGAAAGCAGCAGCCCATATTTTTCATTCACAGTTTTGAAAGAAAAAAAAGAAGCGATCTTTCTTTGAAGCAGAGAAACTCACACTGTATTTGGGATCCTCTTTGAAGCTTCACCTTTTGTGCCTGTTAAAACCAAGTATTTTGATATGAAGAACTGGGGTGCCAGCCTCTCTCTTTCTTCCTTTAGCCCTAAGTAATACTCGTGGATTTCCTCCTCACACATTTTCATGTTTCTTTTGCCACTTCCATTTTACAAAGCTGTGAGACGGTTTTGGACACAGCAAGGAAGGAAAACAAAACAAAACAAAAATAGGAGAGGAAGTAGAAATGCCAAAATGGAAAAATCAGACTTGGGAATTCTGTTTTATGAAATGGGAAACGATTTCATCTCCAGCGCAACCGAACTTCCACTTTTTTCCAGCCAATGGACACATGAGGTGCGTTGCTTCTGACCCGAGATGCACCGCTAACTACCTTGGTAGATTTGCAAACTGCAGTTCACGGATTTGGACTGGAGAGAACATTATGATAATCTAATTTAACCTCATCTGTACTGCAGGCCATAGCACTTCCTCTCGTAATTCCTACAGCATGTGCATGCTTTCTGTCTGGACTGAAACTTTTTTTTTTTTTTTTCAAAAAGCATCTATCCTAATTTAAAGGCCTTAAGTGGTGGCAAACCTAACACACATTTAGGCTTGTGGCCTGAGGGTTACCTAGAAGGTAACCTTCATGCAAAACCCATTGAGCAGTCTATACTCCCTCATCCTCAGAAGCCAAGGATGACCTCTCCCTGAAGCTGAGATCCAAACTGAGCTTGCCACTGGATTCTCAACGACTGACTAAAAATTACCCCCAGGAACCGGGCACCTTGATCTTGAGGAATGAAGACAGCATGCTTTGATGCTCCTCATTCTCTCCTCTCTAGATCTGCAGCACTCCCGTGCCTCCCTGGCCAGGCTGGAGGAAGAGGAGCGATTTGTCTCCTGCCAGATCCTAGAAAACTGTGGGGCAACTCAGAAGAGGGAACACAGACAGTCATTTCCTCAGAGGGCCACTCCTCCAAGGAAAAGCTTTAGAAGGGCTTCCTTAACAACTTCTTTTCAGACAGTCCCAATCGAATTCCTAAAGTAGTACAGGCCCAAATGACTCAGAAAATATTTTTCAGACAGGCTTTGCAAGAGAAGAATAGCATGACTAAAGCATCACCACCTCTCACTGCACGATGCCATAAATCAAGAAGATGAAGACCACAGAGTCAGGTGCCAAGAGTAGCTCTAAAGAAGGGATCCTAGGAGACCTCTGAAGGCTGGCAGGCCCCAGAGTACCATAACAAACACAAAAGAGCCGATGTACCAAAATCATGTTGTCCGTGAGTCATATCTGAAATGGAAGGCAACAGGCTTTTCTTAGCCCTAGAAACCACAGAGCAGCGTCTTCAGAGCTCAGAACCCCAGAGCTGATGGCCACGAAGGACGGCCATCCTCTGAAACACGCTTTCCCACTGATTCTGTGCATCAGCCACACAGAGATACTGACTGGGGACAGTTTTTCAGGAAACAGTCCTCCTGGTCTTAGAGTGAATTACCTGAGGCTTACTTAGTCTGGAAGATGGTTACAGGCCAGGTACAATGCTTTATACAAGAACTCTGAGGAGTCTCTCCTCAGCTGAGATGGCCAGATGAGTCAGAAAACTGCCCCAAAACCAGAGAGTCAATCTGACCGGCCCTGACCTCTCCCCACAGAAACTCCCCAGAGCAACTCCCCAGAGCAAAGGCCAGCTGCACTGGCCTCAGATTTTGAGCACCGGATGTTGTCCCGGAGGATGGTTCTTCGGAAATGAATCGCAATGAGTTCTGCCTAGTCCCAAGAAAACAATCTGACACAACCAGTTCTTGCCAGTCTCCCGGTGTCAGGAGACCTTCTGGCACATGTCCATCGAGCAAGAGGAACGGCCCAAAAGAACTGGAAAGTACTTCTCCATCTAGAGCAATGGTACCTGCCTGTAAAGCAAGTGAATGCTTCAAGTGAATAGAGGTACAGCACAGGTTAAAAGGGGATTACGCCCAAGACGTTTTGTTTTACTATCAAACACTTCCAT
This sequence comes from Buceros rhinoceros silvestris, assembly GCF_000710305.1. Lineage (NCBI taxonomy): Eukaryota > Metazoa > Chordata > Aves > Bucerotiformes > Bucerotidae > Buceros > Buceros rhinoceros. The sequence goes on from NW_010400243.1 coordinate 5,698, forward strand.
CAGCAGTGCAGAAGCACACGCAGATCAAACTAACAACATTCAGACTACACAGACACATGGACAGCACCACCTTTAGTGGTGACACCTTTGGTGACATCATGTAAAAGCTCTTGAGGACACAGCAGAGTTTCCTTATTTCTAACAGAAAACAAAACACACAGAGCTGATGACTAGCAAACACTTCTGCTATTGCCATTTTCTCTTAGGACTGAACAGAGACACCAAGGGGTCCCACTCTGCAATCATGGCAGCATCCCAGGACATGCAGATTTGACTTCAGAAGCTGAACAAACACGTGTTCCAAACTTTCTGCCCAAGAGTTCGAATGATATTGCAAAACTGGTTACAAAACTCCCTCTCCTTTAACCAATTAACACACCGTAACACAACATCGCCCTTTTGCAGGATCTTTCAGAAGAAAATTAATACCAAAGCCTTCATCCCTCACACTCTGCAGTTCCCCTGGTACTTTTCTCCACACTCCTGATGCTCTCAGCGACGTCCTGGACACATTACAGCCCAGCAAACTGTGTTCTGCCCCCACAGCCAGGAAGGATGGTCCCAACAGCTACAGAATCCAATGCTTCCTGCCCCAAACAGCAAACCCATGCACAACACCACTGTACCACAGCGCAACAGAAACAGTGCCCTGCCCCAGAGGTGACCACATTCAGCATTTGGATACAACGATCCCCCACTAAAAGCCTTGGGATCCTTCAGTCTAAGACTACTGAGATTGCTCCTGGGGATGCTGACAGCCTCCTGACAGGGCATTGAAGGGCCAAGACTGACCCCCCTTCTATCCTCCAGTTTAGTCCCAGCTCACAAATTGCACACCTGGCTGTCATGGACCACAGCACAAGTGACTTCTATCCACAGATGCCCACCCCTTCCCTGAGCCACCAGCTGGCACAGACCAACAAGAGCCAGACCAACACAAGAGACAGCCATAATGCCAAATTTTCTTCAAACATCCAAATCTAACATCACCACTTGCCCAAGACTAGCAGGAGAAGTTTCAGGACCAAAAGACTTATTTTTGATAAAGTAGTAGCAAAGTATCAACTGCAAGACTTCAACTTAGAAACAGGCCAAAATCACAGGTTTGATGCTGCAGCCACTCCGTTAGGAGTGTCCACAAACCTTCCTCCAGCGTTCGAACTAACTGCACATCTGTGGGCTGCAAGAGACTTCTGGACAGGGAAAAACTGGAAAGCCATTTCCCTTAGGCCAGGTCCTACTGACTCCAGGAACAAGAACAAACTCTTTGTTTCAAATTGTCACAGGGCAGGAGTCACCGGCTGCAGCCCCTGCAAAGACATTATGTGCACCCAGCATCTGTAACTGACCTTCAATCTACTCAACCCTGTGCAAAAGGCTCACGAGCTCATAATCCCGCCTCCACAGTTCAGAAAACTCCTTTTTGCCCCAGAAGCAACAGCTTTGATCCAGCACCACTCAAGAGACTTACCTTCCCAAACTGCTCAAAATATTGTTTCACATCCTCCACAGTAGTGTTCACGGACAGACCACCCACAAATATCTTCTTCGTTCGGGTCACCATCTGGAAAAGGGAAGGACAGGAATTCACCGAATAAACCCAGAGCTAGCAGAGAATGAGACTCAAAAGGCCACTAACTCCCCTCTGCTGCTGGGAAGCGCCTGCCTCTTTGCTTCCACCTTCTCAAAGCCCTCTGGCCAAATACAGCTGGCAGATCTGTCCCACGCCAGACTCAGTTCATGCTCTCGCCCTCACAGCCCTCCATTGCGCTTGCCAGCACTCAGCCGCCACCTCCTCCTCTGACAGCACGTCACCATCCTCTCCCCTGACAAACCTCCTGCCACTCCCTTGGCACCTTTACACCACCCCAAAGACACAGGGCACGACTGTCCCCTCCCCAGCTCTCCAGCTCTTCCCACAGCACAGCCAGCCTCTCCAGGCTCCCCCACAGATGCCTGCTCTCTTCCCAGAGCAGAAAGACGGGCAGGAGGCCTGCCAGCACAAGCAGGCTCTCTAGGCTTCACCCTCTGAGCTCACAAACTGCAAAGCATCCGATCTTGCACAGAACAAGCCTCATTCCGCACCCATTCCCCAGTCACCGAAATGGAGCTCAGTCAACTCCCAGTTAAATCTCTTCTGCCTTTGCAAGAAGGCGAAGAGACGATCCCTTTGCTACTTGTCACTCACGCAGCTAGGACAAGGAAGAAAACTAACTACCCTGAGCGGAGCCATTGCTGCCAGGCTGAGGCACACCAACATCCTTTGAACCCGCTCTCCAGCTGCATCCTCCCCTTAGCTACTTGGCTACACCCCTGCTCTCAGAGGAACACATGGTCCTAATTACCCCAAGGAGCACAGGGCTAATCCGCAGCAATTCCCTGGCTTGGAGAGCAGCCCGTTCTAACACTAAAGCACCTTCTGTCACCAAACTGCTTAATGGAATTAACCCAATTCCTACCATGTGCTTCCTGGCTCCAGTTACTCGGGATACCTGCTCACCAATTGTTCTCCGTGCCTGATCCCCCCTACTTCCCTCGCGGCACCAGTCTCCTCTTCCGTCTCTGTTTCTCGACACTGCTTCTCTCCAGCTCGTTCTCCTGTGACAGCACTTGGAATTGGGACTCTAACTTTGCTCTTCAGTGGAAGTTTTAAAGGAACACTCAAAGTCTAAAGGAAGCCTCCAGCTTGCTGCTGGCTTCACAGTTAGAAGTTTCTAGCTGCGTGCCTGGAAAAAGTTCCTGCAACTGCACATTTTGATGCCAGAGCCTCTTGTAGATAAGGTCCAAGAACAAAACCCTCCTGCCTTTTCCAGTGCTGAAGCACACAAGGATATTTCATAAAACAAAATCCTTCTCCCCCTCCCTACCACACACCTATTCATAAACACAACCCTCTTTCCACCTCACATCGCAGCATGGAGCTGTTCTGCAACTACTAAGGACTGAAACTTCCAGACACTGGCTGCAACCTCGGAAGGACTAAGTTCACCCTGAGCAGCACTGATTTCACCAGTTCTAACTACTGCATCCTAAAGCACAAGCGAGGGGCCTCATGGTTCCTCCAGCGCCACACAAAGCCCCAGGCGCTGCGCTGCAAGCCCAGTGGGAGCACACGGCAGCACACCCAGCACGGCACAGCCCAGCACATCACGCTGCTGGTGCAGCACAGCAGCTCCCGCTCCAGGCAAGCCCTGAGCAAACCCCAGCGAGCCACCCCATTGCGCGCACTGGCAACCTTTCACCGAGGAACAAGATTCACCACCAAGAATTTCGCCCTTTGGGGTGGCAATGGCTGCCCGCAGAGCTTACCTTGGGCTGTGCTCGGCGGGGGAACGCTACCTTCGGGTCAATCTGAAAGAGATGTGAGGAAGAACAGGTGAACATGCTTCTGCTGGCTGTTTACAGACGGGGGGTTTCCTCCATGTGCATGGCTGTCTCTGCCCATGTGGCACCTTGCTAAAAACCCAAAGAATCTACCTGAGGTGCATAAAATTAAGCTGGCTGCAGACATCCTTCCCTCTTGGTAAGCTGCAATCCAGGGAGACTACAAGTCCCAGCATGCAGTGGTCTGCCTCCAGCTGAGCGCTGGCCAGGCGCGCCCAAGAGCCCATCACATGCTGGGATTAACAGGCTGGGCTGTACCCTCCCACTGGCCTGCCCCTGGGTGCCCTGCATCGCCGGCCTCAGATTAAAAGTGCTTTCTTTTGCCTTTTTGCTCTTCACCACCACTCTACCTACAAACACAGAGCTCACCTGGGTAGTAAGAGGACAGAAAAGAGGCAGCACACAATAAGCCAAACATCTCATCCCACACAACAGAGGCTGAAGAAATAGAAGAGCAGACAGGATGGCACAAATTAAACCGAAGAGTCCCAAGCCCCATAGGCTGTGGAGGCTGTGGCCGCAGGGCAGCATGCTGCCCCTCTCCCCAGGCTGCACGGCACACAATGACGTGGTGCCTCCCCTCCGCGGGCTGAGCCCTCCATTGTGCCTGTTCAGCTTCTCTATAGACCTGCC
>NW_010400243.1:9779-12401 GCF_000710305.1 Buceros rhinoceros silvestris
ATAGACCCCTGCCACTGGCCAGAGCTGCGGGTCCCCACGCCGCCATCCAGGTGCCGCACGTTCTGCTGGGCTCAGCACGGATGAGCGTGTGCCCGCACTGGCCTCACACCACCACAAAAGCCGGGACAACACTAATGCAGCTGAAAGCCAAACGCCCACGAAGCCTTCTCCCCTCCTCAGCCGCCACCTATTTCTTTACAGCCTATTTTTACAGCAACTCCTGTAAAGTTACATCACATCGGGGATGATCCAGACCTACAAATCAGCTTACAAAGACCTGTGGTAAAGGCAGGTCTGGCTCATCCCTGCACTTGGACAGGCCGCAGCTGGGAGGGCAGCCGGGAGTGTTGTCCCATCAGCCTGGCAGCTCAAACAGCCCAAAAGGAAGCTGTGTTTCTCCAGCTCCTCTTGCTGCTTTGTTCAGCTTTCCAGCCTGGCCGCCCTCCCGTCCCGTGTCCTTTCACTTGTCACACAGCCCCGGAGCTCGGCCTCCCGGCGCCCTTCCACCAGCTTCTCTCCCTGCCTTCCCCACCTCCATCCTGACTCACAGCCTACAACATAAATAAACTCAGCACGTAAGTAAACAGAGGCAAAAGTGAAGAGCACAAATAAACTCAAAAATAAACCTCCCTCCTCAAGCTCCAAGTGCCAGCAGATTAGCATACCCTCCGGTGCCTCCCTGGGGCATTTGAACCGTCCCTCCCCGCCCTGACACCGCTTCCTGGCTAGTGCAGACACCCACAGCGAATTCTGAGGACAGGGGACGGCAGGAGACCAGGAGGTTGATGGCAGATAATAAGCAAAAACAATAATCTACTGTCTTTTACTTCTCAGCCAGTGTCATTCAGCTCCTGCCAAGAAGATGCTTTCATACTCAGCAATGCTAAGCTCAGCCTCATTTTCTCATTACCCTGAGTGTGATCAACTGGGCAGAGATAACATGTCCTCCTGGCTGGAGGGAGCAGGCAGTCATTTCACAAATTCTTCTGCACAACCAGCTATTGTTGCAGGTAGAGGGAGGCTGGGGCAAGAGACTGCAGGGACAGCCCTGGGAACACGCAGAGGGGAGTGAGTTCAGTCCGGACTCAAGTTACTCGAACTGGACTGCTCCTCGGTGGCTGCAGGCTTTCTAATTAAAGCAAAAGCACTGGTACCTTATTCCACCATTTCTGGTGTTAAAACAAATAGCCCTGGAGGAGTTGTGTTTCACTGTCACCCACTGACGCAATGGATCCTTTTTACAAACCTAGATAGGAATCTGCTAAGAGTTGAGTTCAGTCCGGACTCAAGTTACTCGAACTGGACTGCTCCTCGGTGGCTGCAGGCTTTCTAATTAAAGCAAAAGCACTGGTACCTTATTCCACCATTTCTGGTGTTAAAACAAATAGCCCTGGAGGAGTTGTGTTTCACTGTCACCCACTGACGCAATGGATCCTTTTTACAAACCTAGATAGGAATCTGCTAAGAGTAGGAGCATTCACAACTGCTCAGATTGTATCCAAAAAGCCTGAACCCTGAGACCAGGCTGCGGCAAGTGCAAGTGTCTCAAGCTCGAACCGTTTCCACTTCACCCCACAAGGCTTCGGGGATGAGGAATCCCACTGAGGTTGCAGGTGTAGCAGTGGGACGGACAGGCTCCTCAGGTCTCCTACAGCACCATTTAATAGCTCAGGTCGCGTAACTGCTGCATTAACCCGGCTGGTACTGGTGCCCCAAAGCAGAGCAAGGGCAGGCAGGGACCCACGAGACCTCAGGACTGGGTTTGTTCATTCATCGCACCTCCCTGGCTACCCTCGCTCTCTTGGCCTGCGCTTCCCAAGAGCTGCAGATCGCTCCCTCCGCCACAAAATACAAACCCAGCGAAAACTCAGCAACGGCAACAAAGAAGCGACAGGGCAACCCAGCACCACCAAGCCCGCTCTGCCCAGAGTGCAGAAAGCAGCGGCTCAGGGCAGTGACCAGCCACAGCTTCACAAAGTCACACAAATCTTTTACCTTGAGACCGCAAAACCAATTCTTCTGTCAAGCATTTTCATAAATAACCGCGCAGGCCGCTGTTATCTAGCTTACAGACAAAGAGGAGTCTGAAAAGCACAAGGTTTCCCCGGAGGATGGGGCCAAGAGCCCTCGTTAGGGTAGGAAGAATCAGCAAACAATGAAGCAACAAGTTGGGCAGACACTGACTATCAAGAGCTACTTGCCAGGAGAGAGCGAGCCAGAGGAGAAGGCTGTCCTTTCGGGACAGGGCCTTTTCCTGCAAAGTTTCATAAAACCCTGAATTAGGATTCAGATGCGTTCGTGTCATTTAACCCATGAGTCATAACAGAGCCTTTCAGCTCAGCAGGGAAAAGGCGCATGGAGAATCCATGTGGTACCACGAGACCAACCTCTCACCAGGCAAAACACCCCAAAACATCTGACCCAGCTGAAAACCACACTAAATATAAAATAAAAAGGAAGGAGGGAGAGAATCACAGTTCTTAACAAAGGAAGGGCCCTGGCGAAACTGTCCCCACTCTCTCTGCCACACCGGCGGGGTGAGCGGAGCAGATGCGGCCGGGAATTTCAATGGCTGGCCGGTCCCCACGCGCCCTGCGCCACGAGGCCCTTCTGTTCTCCTGC
>NW_010400244.1:0-264 GCF_000710305.1 Buceros rhinoceros silvestris
TTAGCTCCCTCCCTCCTTCCTGGCCTCCCCATGAACACTCCCCTCAAACGGCCAGCCCAGGGAGTGACTAGGCAGACCAACATGTCATCGAAATTGTTTCATATTTTAATTTCGATCTTCTCCCGTGTCATCACCCGCAAGACCCCGGGAGCTGGCGAATCAGTCTACAGCTGGTGTAACTAAAACTTCCACCGAATAAAAACCTTATTCCCACGATGTTAATCGCGATAGCAATCCCGAGGCACTCTTCCACCAGTCCCTCAG
>NW_010400244.1:514-723 GCF_000710305.1 Buceros rhinoceros silvestris
CTACTCTCATGCCCGCAATAGCCGCCTCTGCCGGCGAGCCGTATCAAAAAGACCAGTTTCACATCCAGTGCTTTCTAGACACCATCTCTCCGTCGTTTGCCTGCGCCTGGGAGTGCGGCGAGGCAGGAGAATGCGAACATGTCCTGAGGAGTTTGCTGGGGTGGGTGGCTTTTGCCCGTCCTTTTTTTTTTTTTTTTTTTTTTTGGTTT
>NW_010400244.1:1059-1280 GCF_000710305.1 Buceros rhinoceros silvestris
CCGGTGCTCGGCTGCGTCATTAGCCCCAGCGCCTCGACACCGCCCCGCGGCCGGCGCAGCACCCTGAAGTCCATTACCCTCTCAGTTCCACTTACTTGGATCGATCTGCGGTTTCTCTCCGTTTGCCTCACTTTCTCCATTGCTTTCAGAGAATGCGCCTTCGTGGCTTTGCTTATCCCTATCAACTGGAGGAGAACCACAAGCATAATCAGAGAGAGACA
>NW_010400245.1:0-240 GCF_000710305.1 Buceros rhinoceros silvestris
ACGGGAGGGGGGCTGTGCCTGTGGGGTGGCTGCGTGTGCTGTGTTCAGCCCCAGAGCAGCGTCTTGCCTCTCCGCAGCTTAAGGGGCGACCTTGGGTTTTCCAGCCAGAGGAAAAGCATCTAAAAAACACCCCCAAGCACCCAGGGGCCATGGGGAGGAGGACAGGGTGCCTGGGCCTGCCGGGCATTGCAGGGACCACCCTCCCAGCCCCTCTGCCCTGCTCATCCCTGGGGGAAACTG
>NW_010400245.1:611-844 GCF_000710305.1 Buceros rhinoceros silvestris
CCTGTCCCACTGCCTCCCCGCAGTGCCACGGGCTCCACCGGCAGCTACTTCACCCCCCGGGCACAGAGCTGACGTTGGAGTCTGGCGCGTTTGGGTTTTCTTCTCGAGGATTTTTGTTTTTCACTGCTCGCTTCCTTCCTCTGCTTTGGCCCCGTGGCCTCAGCTGCCCCCAGGGCTGTCACTCCCCTCCCTGGACCCCCCCAGCCCCCTGGCTCTGTGCCCAGCCCCCCCCA
>NW_010400245.1:980-1865 GCF_000710305.1 Buceros rhinoceros silvestris
CCCCAAAATGAGTGGTGGGGGGCCCTGCCGGGGTGGCGGCTCTGCTGCCTCCTGCCCTCACCCTGCCTGGGTAAACCCCGGCCCCAAGCCCCACCGCAGCCCCTCTGCTGTGGTGCCATGCCTGGGCAGCTCTGCTGGTGCTGGGGGGGCCCCAAATCCCTGACCCCCACCCTAGCACCCCCAGTGCCTGTCTGCTGGGGTCCTACGACTCACCCCCCCAGGCAGACCCTCACCCTGTCCCCCTCCCAGGAGGACACCCAGCCTGGTGGCTGGGCTCAGCTGGGTGTCCCCAGCGTGTCCCTCAGCCCCCAGGGACAGGACTGCATCCCAGCCTGAGAGGTGGCACCGATGGCAGTGAGCGCCCAGGCGCAGCAGGACGGGAGCACCCTGCTACAGGACATTGTGCCACCCCAAAGCACCACACTGCAGCCACCACGTACCCCCAAAACCCACGACAGCCAAAAGACATGAGGAAGAAACTTCTGACACTGAGGGTGGTGAGCCCCTGGCCCCAGTTGCCCAGAAAAGTGGCAGAAGCCCCATCCCTGGACTATTCCAGGTCAGGTCTGGGGCTCTGGTCACCCTGCTCTGGTTGAAGATGTCCCTGAGCACTGCAGGGGGGGTTGGACTGGAGGAGCTTTGAAGGTCCCTCCCCACCCAAATCAGTCGATGATTCCAGGATTCTATGAAATTCTGAGGCATGAAAGAGGTGGAAATCCCCATCCCAGCATCGTCGGGTCTGAATCCAGCCGCCCCCAGCCCCAGAAGCCTGCAGGAGGTGCGTGGGTAGGGTACGCTCAGACACTGCCCGCACCTCTGGGGACACACACCCAGAGCACGGGGAGGTTCAGCAAGAGGGACAGGACTGGGGGAGCGGGACCGGCT
>NW_010400246.1:0-953 GCF_000710305.1 Buceros rhinoceros silvestris
GAGCCCCCGAGCCTTCCAGCAGGACTCTGTGATTGATGCCGGGGAACAGCCGCTCACAATAAATGCAAGTCTCCCTGATGATTAATTACATCTACATTCGCTGGACTTACGCGGTGAATTTGTATTATTCTGTTATTAGAAGAGGGTATTTTTTGTTCTTGATTTTTTTCTTCATGGCAGGTAGAAGCGACCTAAAAAAGCCAGATTCCAGTGGGAAGCTTTTGCATATAAAAACAAATTAAGTTACTTCAATCTCGAAGTATGCGTAATATCATTTGTCAGTATCACTGGACACTATTATTCATTAGTGTGTCTGAAGTGCTATTATGCTACTACAATGTCCTGCATATCAGCTCAGGAATTGTTAAACTCTCCTGCAGTTTCCCCATTTGCAACAGCAGTCCGTGCTGGTCTGTGCCAACTACGTTTTGCAATTCCACGAATTCTTCCTGTAATGCTGCTGTAATTAATTCCTCCAGGACCCTGATTTTTATTAGAAGTGCCCGCCCGATGCATTTACAGCAGGAGATTTCCCTTTAACTTTCTTTCGCTTGACAGTTCATTTATAAGAGCCTCCCCCACCATATCCACTTTTTCCCCTCCTTTGCTTTTTCATAAAGCAATACAGTTATTCATCTTGTCACTAGCTCGCAGCCACTGTATTGCATGCCGCCTGTGGGTGACAGTGGCCAAAACAAACCCTCCGAAACCACCGCAATGTCCAGCTCACCGCCCTCGCCTCCCCGTCCAAAGCTCCCTCCTGCCCTCCCCGAGCTACAGCCGCGCTTCGCTCCTGGCTTTGCAGCTCCGACAACAGTTTAACGGCGGAGACCGAGCTGGTTTCCGCCTTTGAAGGGAGCCCGGAGAGGCTTTCGGGCAGGCTGGGCGTCCCGTGAAGCACTCGGAGAAACACGACGAGCGACACTCCGCTCTTTCTGCTACATCCCGCTCTT
>NW_010400246.1:1140-1456 GCF_000710305.1 Buceros rhinoceros silvestris
AGCTGCCAGCAGAGCCCCGCAGCCCTCGCCCCCCTTGCCCTCCTACTGTGGGGCAGGAGCCGGGGAGAAAAGTGCCGGGGGGAGCAGGCGCCCGCCCGGGTTCGGTCTTCACAGCAGCCCGGGCTCGAACCCCGCAGCAGCCCGGGCTCGAACCCCACGCCAGCCCGGGCCGTTCCCGGCGCCAGAGCCGAGTGGAGACGCGTTTCAGCTGCTCGAAGTTGGGAGAAGACGACGTTTGACTCGCGGCCCAAGTAACGGATCACGCGGCACGCACTGCGGTCCCTCGGCACGCCCCGGCTAAGGCATGCCACGGCCA
>NW_010400246.1:1648-2823 GCF_000710305.1 Buceros rhinoceros silvestris
ACGGGCTGCAGAGGGGGTCTGTGGGATCTCTGCTGCCGGCAGTGGCCAAGGGAAGAAATTTCTTTTCTGTGTCGGTGCTGAGCCCACGACTCTGAGAGCTTCACATCTCGAAACACCCGGGATTGCCCAAGCTTTGGCTAAACCGTGCGAAAGCGGCCCCGGGGCAGGAGGCAGGGGAGCACCGCCGGGCTCCGCGGCCCGGCAAGCCCGGAGGCAGGATCGACACCGGGCATCGACACAGGATTAAACATCTCGCATCTGACACGTGACAGAGAACAGGACATCCCTAACTCCACGTACGCCTCGCCATGGTTTATTAGTGACAGTGCCGTGAGATGATCTCATGAAATTAACGGGTCCTCTCAAAATCTCGGCTTTGGATGAGGTTTGAATGATGAGAAGGAAAGCGGGGGTCTCCGGGGAGATGCTTGCACCGATTCCAATCTGAATCTCTGGCCCTTCAAACGGCCACAAAGAAGACACTAAAAATAACTTATTTTCATTACAGAGATGCTTTTAAAGAGAAACTAGAGGAAGGGGGGGAAACGTTTCTACAACGGGGATTAATGTACGTTGGAGTGGAATAAAAGGAAGTCAACGCTGAACAAAAAGGGAACTTAAAAGGAAACCAGTAGTAGATCATATAGAGTTTGTTTTGGCCCGCATTGCAGTATTACCGAGTTCTTGACCTCTGCGCAGAAAGAGCTATAATCTGAACCGAGACTCCTCCACTTTTAAAGTCTTTCTAAGTGTGACTCACAGTAAATTTTCAACATCGAGCATGTTTACTACATTAAACAGCGCGAGGTAGAAAAGTTCACATCACCATTTTAATGGGCCCACAAATGCTAGTCATCTAATGCTCACTTGCAGTCTGTGCGGGTTTGTCATCCATGTCCAGCTATCAACAGCAGGCGCAGGATTCCTTGGCAGAGGAGCGGGCTGCGCCATAAACACAGAGCAAGCAGTTGTCGAGGCGAGAGATTTCAGAGATGCTTTTGCTTCCAGTATAAGAATTACGGTCTTTTAACCATTTCTTTCAAGCTTCCCGACTGCTTTGCCTTGGTACGGGAGGGAAGGGAACGCGCCTCGGCACTCGGCCCGCCCGAGCACCCCCGCACCTCAGCGGCGCTGGCACCAGCCGGGCCGGGAGTTGCCCAGCCCGCAGGACCCCG
>NW_010400247.1:0-9952 GCF_000710305.1 Buceros rhinoceros silvestris
TGGCACGTTGCTAATAAGCAGCGAGTGCTGCTGGCAGAGTAGTGAGGAGTGCTTGGAGCATCGGGACAGGGCATTGGCACAATGCCGTGGGCAAGCGTGGGGCGTCTTTGACCATCTTTGTTCTCTTCGAATTCGTTTTTTTTTTTTTTCCCCCTGACTTTCCTTAATTTGCCAGTAGCAACATGGAATATATATAGGTACATTATGGTGCCAAGTGGAAACATGGGGGTATTTGATCCCACAGAGATCCATAACCGAGGACAACTGAAATCACGCATGAAGGAAGCCATAATTAAACTAGGCTTTCATCTGCTCTGTTTCTTCATGTACCTTTACAGTATGATTCTGGCTTTGATAAATGATTGAGAAGTTGAAAAAGAACCATTAACTCCTTTCTTCTCCTCCTTCTCCCCAAAACTTTGCTTTCCTTCTGGCTTTGTTCCTGCCCCACTCTCTTTTGTGTCGTTTCTATCTGCTGCTTCAAAACTTTTTTAATTTGCTACTTGTGCCTTTGCCTGGAATGTTTTTGGCTACCAGTAGTATCCCCTTTGTGTTTATACCTCACTGGATTTTATTGGGTAGGAGAGGGAGTGAAGACTAAGGATGTTCTAGATGGCTCTTATAGAAGAAGCTAGGGCTGAGAAAAGGGCTGTATAGATCACCTTGGATTCCAAATGTAGTGATAGACTCATCACTATGCAGCAGATTGAGTTTTTGAATGTTATCAGACTGTTGCTTCAGCTATCAGGAGATAGAACATGCAGTATGACCATACAGAGGCTTTTGTGAACTGACATATGAACTGCAATAGGAGTGAGCACGTGCATCCAAGCACATAAACTAAGGAGTGCTAGGTACATTAATAAGAGCTTATATGTGCTAGGAATTCTATTTATACATTGGGAACGCTCAAGAACAGCTACTCATCTCCTAGCTTCCCACAATCAGGTACACGTGAATGAATCAAATGCTCATTATTGTATGTATATAATTTTTTTTTACTATCTGTTGTGTGGCAACTTGGATGCCACAGTAAGCTGTGAAGCACACAGTGTTTTCTGATGGCAAGTGACTGGAGAATATGGTGAAATCAAGGAGACATTCTGGAATGGTGTTTGCTGTTTTTTTTTTTTTATTGTTGTTACTTATATGGACTGGCTGCGTTTCCAGGTGCCAGAATACAGCGTGCCTAAATTCCTCTTGTGAAGGAAGATCCTTTTCCTGTAAAAAGTGACCCAAGCTCAGCACTTAGCTTCGTTTAGTGACATCCCATGTCACAGGACACTGTCCTCAGCAGTGCACAACCTGGAGTTACATTCTTTAACCATGTGCCCAGCAGCTGGAGATTGCTGTTATAGCCCCCAGTGCTACCTGCTGCCGTTTTTCTTGTTGATCTGCTGAATTAGATGATCAGAAGAAACATAGCCAGAGAACTACAGTGATGTGTGAAGGGTGGATCCCTCAGTCTTTCAGTTGTGATCCAATAATTATTTTAGTATTTAAAGGTAAAGAACAGTTGTGAGTGCCCTTTCCTGCGATAGGGGCTTTTGACTGGTACCTGAACTGTAGCTCTCCTTGTTATTTAACTTCTGGATTATGGGAATAGCTTGATACTCTTCCAGAGCCTATGATAGCAAAAATCTGGGCTGAGGTGCATCTCCAGGAAATTTGTTTGCGAAGGGGAGACACCCCTGAGTGTCTGTAGAAGCCAGCTCTGCGTTTGCCCTGAAAGCATCTATTTTCCAAAAAAGGAAAGGGTAAAAAAGCCTTGAACACTGATTCTTTGAAAGCTGTGAAACTTAGAACAGGTGTGAGTGCAGGCAGCTGCTGGGGTACTATGTGCAGATATTCCTGCTAATGCCTCCTTAGAACTTAATCTCTGAAACCATCTGCTTATGGTGAGCACATGTCCCGGGGGAGGGGGGCCAGAAGCACATCCAGCAGCCCTGCAGCTTCTTCCAGTGTAGCCTGAGTAAGAATTTTGAACAGCGAAATGAGCTTGACTTGTGTGTCAAGAGGCCTTATTATCTGCTTCTAGAAAGCAGGAAATCTTCAGTGTCAGTTCTCCAACTTCAGGGTGGTTACCACTGATCAGGATCTGGCTCATGACCATCTGATCAAAAGCAACACAGGAGACAGTTTTTGGAACTGCCATCAGCAGAACCCTTTGTCCCTACAAATACGTGGGATCAATTTTTCTTACTTGGGATCTCAGTCTGAACAAGATTAGCTAAAGCCTCCAGCAGAATGCCTGACTTGCATCGCTCTGTTTTTCCAGTCTGAAGTCACTGGGAAGCTGAGTAAGTCCTTTGGATTGCCACCTTTAGTCATCTGAAATCTCCAGTGGAGCCTCCAACAGTTACCTTGGAATAAATCACTGCTCTTCCTCATGCCTTTTTTTACTCTTCTTGTTTCTTTGCTTTTTTACTTTGGGAGAGGCAGTCCCTGCTCCAGGGTCTCAGTTTGTTATTCAGCACAGTGTATCTGAGGATCACAGATGTTACGTGCTGGTAAGGGAATCAAACGCACCCACTGCTGCTTGCTGTGCTGCTTTTTTTTTTACCTGTGTGCGCTTGTTTGCTCTTAGCCACTGACCTATTGATGAAAAGCTAGTTTGTCAACTCTGGCAAATGAAAAAAGCAGCATTAGCCACTGTTGCCCTGTGGCTGCCAGAAGCGGTATGGTGACAGGAATGGGTCATACTTCAGCCCGTGACTGAAGGGTCCCCAGCTTCAGAGAGACATTCAGGGACTTCCCCTGCATTTGGTGCTGGCCATAAAAAATTGATCATCCTTTGTTACAGCTTCACTTCTGTCACTTTCCATCCCAGAGTCTGTTTTTTACAGAAAACAAGCTACATTCATCAAAAATGACAGAACACAGACTTAATGTAATCATGTATGGGAACATGAATTGCAAATGCAGAACACAAGCACTAAAATGTATTTTCCATTACTGCCACAAAATGAAATAATCATGAACATTTTCCCCAAGAATGAGAACACATGTAGAGTACACTGACACCTCAAAATCTGCTGCTGTGCCCTGGCCTTAGGTGCAGGTAGGCTTCAGGCAGAGATCTGCCGGTATAGAAGAGGTGGTGATCTTATAATTCTCACCATGGAAACTTGTGTTGGTTATTAGTTACGGCAGCTTCTGCCGGCTCGTTTGAGTGACCTTCTGGTCATCTCTGGTTGTTAAAGATCTCGTGGTACTCTTAAACATAACTGAGCAGAGGTGCGGGAAAAATAGACAGTATTGTGTGGCTCCTTAATTCGAGATTCTACTTCTAATGGCTGTTGGATCACTTGCTGATAACCTCTCACCCCTACCTTGCTTTCATACATAAGCTGCAAAAATACATATATGGCAATTTTAAAAATGAATCTGTTAACTGATCTAGAGTTGGTGCAGGACAACGTGCTCATCTAGTTCTCCCTTTCCCTTGCAGACACACTGGAGCACGATTTTGCCATGCACTGTTGAACATCTGCCATACTGCACTCCAGATGTGGCTGCGTTTCACAGGTAAGGTTATACCCGCCTTTATACCAAGTTCTTTTAATTGTTTGTAACTCACTTTAGTATCAGAAATGTAAGTGACTGGATTACCTCTGTTGATGAAGGTGTATGAAGTGTAAGAGGCAATGAAGAAGGATAACAGAATTGGAAATAACCAATGTGTAAACTAAACTAAATCCAGTACTTGCTCAGTTATTTAGATTATATTAAACATATGCAAGTTTTCATCCAGCCTGTACTTGCCACAATTCTGCAAATACAAAGCCACTAATAAGGGGTGTTGGAGCCTGCCCTGCTGAAGGATACTTGGATATGGATCATGATGATGTCTGGAAGGGAAACTACGAGTTTGATCAAAGCCTTGTACTCAGACAGCACTGAGTGCTGATGGAATGATACGGGGAGAATAAGGCAGAAAGACAGTGGCTGGTTTACATCTCATCCAGCAGAAGCTGTTATGAGGGACTTATTGATCTCTGATTCAGCCACGGGCCATGGGTTAAATGATGGGATATATTTGAAGCGACCAGTCTAACTGCACTCAACAGGAGGTGCTGAAGAGAACAGCTCGCTATGCTGGGGCATACTTTTTCCCCCCAAAGAATGCGTGACCCTGTCATAAAGAGAAAAGGGAGAGATTTTGTTCTGAACTATTTGAAATGATGTCTTTGCATGAGAGCAATTCAGATTATAAAAAATACATAATACAAATAGACTCAGCAGCTGTAGAATCCAAGAGAAAATCTGGATTTGGATGCGATTCTTAACTTTTTTTTGTTCTGTGACAGTAAGAAAAAACATTTGGTCTTACGCATCTTTCCAGCTGTTTACACATAATCTGTGTCCTCTGACGAGTTTGCTTAAGGTTCTTCATAGACACGTTCATAGATCATATATATGCGATGTCCTTACGTATATGCACATATCTCCACATTCTTGTACGTTTGATACACTTTATGTGCATGTACATGGTCTCATCAAAATGAACTTCCTCTTTGAATTAATGTGCTTATATACATATATAAGTATATACATATACATCAGTATGTCCCAAGGTGCATATATGTATCTTTGTTCATATTCCCACGTATGCATGAGGTGATCAACATAGTCAAATTGAAAAACGAAGTTATTCCAAATCTGTGTTATTTCTCATTTCATTCCCAAGGGGTAAATGGACCCGTTCCAAATGAAAGGTAATCTTGGGACCTGAAGTTTTATGTTTCGGCATACAATGTGGATTTAATGCTGTACCATCGACTGTAAGCTCTTCAGGGCAGTTAGTATATTCCCTTCCTTGTTTATGCAACAAAGGCTTTGCCAGATTAAGACTTTAGGTGCTAGGACAGTGCAAATAATTAATAACAATGGTCAGATTTTGTGGGAAGAGGAGATGAGCTGGGCAGGAAGGACCCTCAAGGCACCTGCAAAGCTGTCCACGTAGAGGTTTGTCCACTAGTCTTTTTCCACCGGGTTGGAATACTTTCCCAACAGTTCTGAACACAGACCCATTTCAGTGTTGTCTTTATGTGGCTCATAAAATCTAGCACACGTGGATATTACATACTCTTTTCTAGAGCTAATGTACATATGCATGTGTAGTAAAAAGCCCAAGCTTTAAGAAATAACTCATAAACATTCACATATGTCAAATGTGTCATCATCGCGGGTAACCATCTACGTACAGTGTATGTGTGGCATTGGAAAGAAGCGTGTCATTAAGTCTGTGTGAACATATATAGATTGTGTGCTTGCGTATCTCTAGCCAGGAGTATGCGCGCATGTATTTGTAGGAGCAGTGAATTGAGCCGTCCTGCTCGGATGGTATGTACACACCTTCCAGAAGAGGGCCTCTCTCTCCCGGGGCTGGCAGCCTCTCTGAACCAATGGCCCCCAGCCTCTAGCACCTGGGCACTCGCCCCTGGCTTGCCAAGTTGAGGTTAACAGTGCCAGCACAGAGTGAAATATTAAGGCAGCCGCTTGAAATTCAAAGTGTTTCTTTTAATTAATGGGTGGATGCCACAAGTTGATCCAATCCAGCTCTTAAATTAATCTTAATTACATGGATTTTGTAACTTTGGCATTAGCCAGCCACACAAAATATGTATTTCATAATCCTAGAAACGGGTGAAAAAGACTGTTGCCGAGTTGAGAAGTCAGCTGATGATGTTATCAGCCTCTGTGGCTGTGGGTGTAAGTGTCATTGGGGTGTGTCTGAGATTTTATCAGGAATACCAAATTAATTCACTCCTGCAAATATCAAAACAAGCTTTTTTGCTGGCAAGTAGGGAATAGGCAAGAGATTTCTGAGCTGCTATATTTGGAGTTTTTATGCCATCCAGTGCTGTTACAGTAAAGAATAGAAGCATCAGGGAAAGGAAGCTGGTGATCTATCCTGTTTGGTAATGAATTTTGAGTTATACCCAGGAAGTACTGCTCAAGCCTTTAGTTGTTCACATTATACCTGTAGATTTGGACTGGGCATCAGGAATCCTGCCTTTGTAGCTCTGCCATTGCCTCGCTGTGTGTGACTGGCCAAGGGGAGGGAAGCTTTCTATCCCCACGCTTCTGTTTTCCTTCTCTACATATTTGTTTGTTTCAACTTCCCTTTCCCTGGATAGGAGCCGCCTCTTACGATGTGCCCATTCAGCATTATATGGTATCTAGGTGCTATTCTGCTGCAGATGATGATAATGGATAAATTGAATTATCTCAGGAGAATTGATACGGGTACTCTCTGTTAGGGATGAGCATTCAGGGTCTCTCTAAGCATCCATCATGCCAACTTTAAATAGAAAACAGAGCTGGGAATACATGGTCAGGGATATTCATAGGAAATGCAGACACACAATTTGCCTAACCAGTCATTGCATAGTCTTTAAACAGGAAGCAGGGCCTTGGCTGTCTCCAGGGACTGGTATTCCCTTGGGATTAACATTGCTGCTCACTGGACTACACTCCTGCTTCTACAGATGAGACTTGAAAAAATTATGGATAAAACTGGGAGTACGCACAATTGAAAGCTGTTCTTTAGTCTTCTGAGTCAGGACAACAGCAGAGTCTGTTCATAGCCCAGAACGACTAGTTGTGAAGTGGTAAAGTGTGTTTGTGAGCCTCTTGTTTGTCACTACTGCAAACCTAGAGGTAGGAGAAAGGATAATAAGAAAGAGCAGGTTTGTATGTAAGTACACTCACCTATGGAGAAACATTCTGCTGTACACAGATGTACATACACGCACATGTATGCACACCTGTACCTTTTACTCATGCCTTCGTAAACATCCTGGTTTCATTTACTCTACAATATAGGCACCTGTAATCTTTGCAGAAATAATCTTTCTCTAGAGTGAGCTTGTGAATGCTAATCCTGTGTCTGACCTGTGAGTTCTCCCAGTGCCTGTCTGAGTAACATACTTCGTTTTGAAGACAGCTCCTCCTTATTCTTACAAATTTGTTTGTATTTGGCTGATCTTCTAGTGTTGCTAATACTTCTGTGTTTCTGGTTAACAATTTCCTCTTCTGAAGCTTTTCCTGCAGTTGCTTTACAGGACAATGTTAGTCTGGATATCAGTTTGAGGGCTTGTTTTCATAATATTTTTGGAAACACAAGTGGGAAAATGTTAAACCTCATGTCAATTTGCCTGATTGACGGGAAACTTGATTGTGTCCAGGGATGAATGGATTTGCCTACTTCAGTCTTATGAGCAATTTGCTCATCTGCAAAGAGAAAAAAATCCAGTAAATCCTGGCAACCAACACAACTATCCTCACAGGTTGAGATTTTCCTAAAATACAGAGAAAAATCAGGGAGAATATGTGCCTGGTTCCCTTGGGACACTTTGTAATGTTGAACCGGTGTGTTTTCCTTGTTCTGGTTGGAGCTGATGTAGTCTTCTGTTGAGTCAAACTGTTTCAACTTCAATTTTGTCAGGTTTCTTGTGCTGTTCTCCAAAGCACTTGTTTCTCAAGTAATGATAACAGAATCTGGATTGGATAGACTGCAGGTGAAATACTGTATCATTCTGTGTTCTTGAGAGACTGGAACATGCTCACTTTTGCAGTTTTTAATCTCCAAGGCTTGCTGGAGTTGGTGTGACTTGAATAGGAATGATACAGAACTTCCTCAGTTTTCGAATCTGAAAACCTTTAGATGTCTGAACTCATCCAGCGGCAGGGAAGGAGCCAGCAGGCAAATGGAGAAACCTTTCCAGCTTTCAGTGAAGGCAGCAAACAGAATGAGTTAATGTTGGCCCAAAGGGCCACAATAAATAATGAGAGCTCTTCCAAGTATATCGGGGGAAAGAAATACGAGAGAGAAGGTAAGCCCATTAATAAATTAGGAGAGAGCTGGAATCAATGGTGATTCTAAAATGGCTGAGCTACTTAACTTTTTTTTTAATTGGTCTTTAAGAAGAAAAATATAGAAATGGAATATGGACCATTAGGAAGTAATGAGCATCTTGGCACCCTAGCTGTTGATGTAAAGCAGATAAGGGAACACTTGAAAGAATGGATAGCAACAAATCAGCGAGTCCAGCTGATGAGCATCCTGGGATGTTTGGCTGCTGAATTCACTGAACTGCTGGCAGGTATTTTGAAAAGTTGTGGATTAAACAGGCAGGTCCTTCATGGTAAGTCCATATCAGTAGTTCTGGAACGAAGACCAGCCTTACAGACCTATTGGGAGTGATCCCTGTGGTTACCACTTTACACAGCTGCTTGTATTTCCCATTGGAACAGGTGCTAAGATGGGGTGTGTGAGTTTCAAGAAGTGTTAAGTTCAGAAGTTGGCCAAGCTAAGAATCAAACAAAAAAGTTTCTTTGCTTCACGTAATTAAAATTACCACTTTTGTCTTCTTGGTGAACTCACACAATTGACCGGAGCTGATCCAGCTGTGCCGAGGAAAACCTGCCTAATAAATTTACCTAATGGTTTGTGGGTTTCAGTTTAGCTTAAGGTTCAAAATTGCAACGCCTCCAGAACAGTCTACCAGATGGATTCTACCAGTGTAAGCTTTCTGCTGTAAGACTTCAGGCTGCTCTGATTTTTCCTTCAAATGAATTTTTTGATATTTCAAGCAAGCAACCTTGTGCTGCTGCTGAGGCTGGACTTAGTCTTTTGCACCAGTCTTTTGCTCCTTTGAGGTGAAGTACAATAGCATTGGTGAAGCGGGTCACAGCATGTTCTAGCCTGTCAAAAGGACAGGCCCTCTGCTGATCCAGAAGGCTAAATCCATTCTTTGAGCGTGGGGGCACTTGAGCATGGAGGTCTGCCAGCTCTCTATAGACATAGGTCTATGCAATCTTTCCTTTAAAATCCTTTGGGATTTTGCCTGTAAAAATGTCTATGACAGGACAGTGTTTGCCAACACAGAGGAATCGGCACTCTAAATACGGTGGTGGGTAGTGGAAAGCCGTGTACGAGGGCCTTTCAGAATGGAAGATCTTGCTGAGCTGCTATGTAAGTGGTGTGGCATATCATAGGCAGATGCTCTCCTCAGCCTAGAACTAGCTTGGTGATTTTTTTTTTAATCAACAGAAAAAATTACAAAGCAGAATATGAAGCACTTACACAGATGGATAATTTACTTAAGGTCTTATTAATGCCTTTCTCTGAAGTTTACTGAATAAACCATCCAGCAATACAGAGCTGCTCCAGATGATATTGTTTCAGATGAATAAATTTACTTCCCACATTTTCTTAACAATTGAGGTAATTTACAGGCTTTTGCCTAAAGTTATCTTTGTAGGTTAAAAGAATAGAGCTGGATTTTATCCTGTAGTAAGACCTGTTCCCTTTCTAATATTCCTCCAGAGGAACTCATTCTGATTTGGTATGTGGTTTTACTGAATTCTGAGTTAGCCCTGAAAGCAAATGATCAGGGAAGACTTATTTAATCGCAGGGCTCAGTCTGGAGCTTGTTAGGAGCCTCTGGTCGCTGACCTCAGAGATCGATGAACTCCCAGCCAGGATGGCTTGCTAACTGTGTCCGCCCCTGTCATCAGTTCTGACATGGACAGGGACAGCACGTGGTGTGCGGTGTCCTTCAGAGTGCATAGCTGAGATGCACTGGAGGATCACTCTCTCCAGGTATGATACCTTGATTGCGTAGAGTCTTCCATTTGCAAATAATGTGTGGAATACATTAGCACCAAAGCTGAGATTCTCCAGCAGTTTCAACTGTCAGTCTGTCTTTTTAATTTCTCCTCCTACGCACCTTCTTTATACCCCCAGTGATATAGAAAGCTTAAACTTAAATCATTTCAGTGGGTGAGAGGCAGGAGGTGCGGAAGATCGCTTTAGTTTAACAGTCTGTCACTCACATGGGCCCTAAGACCACTATCAGTGCCTGTGCTAGCCACTGTGTTTAACCTTTCCTCAAGCATAAACTGAAACTGTTATACACACTTAGGGGTGAGCGCGTACTTC
>NW_010400247.1:10066-11989 GCF_000710305.1 Buceros rhinoceros silvestris
ACACGCGTGTTAGGAGACAAAACAGGGAATTGTTTGTGGGTGGAGGTTGAGAACTCTATGAATATGAAGTCTCAACTTACCCTTACACAGGAAGTGCTCAGAGGACTCGATAGCATTGGTGAAGTCCGGGTTTAGTTTACATTTAAAACAGGTCCCAGAAGAAAAAATCATCCCTGTTTGTGGTCACTGAGGAAGCAGTTCTGAGCTATCATTATTTATTGCTATATCTCTTGTGATAATGCCCAGGGACCCAAACGCTGGTGTATTAGAGAAGGTGAGTTAGCAGAGGTTGAACAGGAGCACTCAGATGTCTCATCTGCTCAGAAGTGGAGCTCTGGCTCAAGACTAAGACTCCGAGGTCCCACAGTAATGAATATAATTAGTTCTAATAATGGGTGATGTGATACTGTCAAATGAGAGACAGGACGGCTCTATTGGCTTCTTCAGGCCCTGTTCTTGTTTATGAAAAGGTCCTTTTGCACAAGTCTGGTGGCACAAAGAGGTCTAAAAGATTAATTGAAAAGTTGGGAGGCTGTGCTGTGGGTCTCTGGCTGTAACATCCATCTCTGCTCATCTGACAGAGCTGGAATCAAATACCAAGCAAATATAGTGGACTAAAATCTCCACTAGTGCAAATCAGTGTCACTCCTTTGACCGCAGTGAAGCTACGCTGATCAAGGCCAGCTGAGGACTTGATCCAGGGAATAAATGATTTTTGCCTTTAGTCTGTAAGTCCAAAGTCAAGTCCTTTGCATGTCATGTCCCATTCAGTGTTAGAAAAGGTCATATTTCACCTTCTCTCTACCTGGGCTGTCCCCTCTCCTCTGGATAAACAGTATTTCCCCATTGCATTCCCAGTCCCTCACGCTTCACCAGAATTAAATTCATCATTCATTTTTTATGGTTTATACATAGCAGTAATTTATGTTTTCAAATATATTGAGGTCACACTTTAGCAGAAAAAGAGTGTTTCACATTTAAATTGAAGGCATGTTCGTTCCATTAAATGGAGATGTTTTGGATAATTTTAAAAGGCTAAAAGTAGTAGAAAGTAACATTAAAATAAAATTTGAGAGATGTAATTACACCTAATCGTACCATAAAATAATCAATACTGCATTACATTATTTCTGACTTCCCCAGTTATAGCCTTTTTTTGTTAAGCTTTTGAATATTGATGAGGTCAGTGGGGTCGCAGTCGACTCTCTGAGGTCTAATGGAGGTGGAATTAAGGTGATGTCCTCTCCTATTATATCTGCACAGGGAGGTGAGCTCTATACTTTCTCAAACTGAGGAGATAACATGGCATCAGAAGCCAATACCTCGGCAACATTTCTTGGGCTGAGATTAGGCTGTCAGTAACTGCTGACTGGGAAGCCGGCAGTGCTGTCTCCCCGTCACAGACCCACTCAATTATACATGCCAGGACGCAGAGGAAATGATGTTCACATCAACAGAGATCATTAACAGCTGGAGACCAGTGCGTCTGAAGCAACAAGAACCAGTTCCTTCCAGGACTTTCCATGTTGTCTCTTCTCTGTGGGAGACTGAAAAGGGGGTTTATTGTGGCTGTTGCTTCCCTTCTGCTCTGCCCCTTTAGTCATACCCCTTCACCTGACATACACCTCACTCCGTTGAACAACGGCCTCCTCTGAATGGATTGCACAGCAGTCATCCCTCACCAGTCTTTATCTGCATGGGCACGCATCACAGCAGAAGAAGCTGGGCAGCTGCTGGGATTGAGTGCTGGTATTGGTGATTGGTCTGGGACCTTCTGTTTGTGGCAAAAGGTGCGAGTCCGACCCAGGCACCTGGGTGAATGTCTCTGCCACCGTAGGCTGCTCGGTTCAAAAGGGATCTGTTTTTGTCCTAGTCAGTACTGCCTTTGGGGACCTTGTAGCCACCTGGGGATTTGTGTAGGGA
>NW_010400247.1:12088-16986 GCF_000710305.1 Buceros rhinoceros silvestris
TAGGGAATCTCTTTCCTGTGCAAAGCAAAAAATAGCTACTAGGAGATAATAATCTATATTTTCCCTTAGTTCAGTGTGTGCCTCTCTTAATTCCATACTTTGGGCTGGGGCAGTCTTTAGCATTTAAAGCAAGAGATGAAATACAGGGTGGCACCCAAATTTCTCATAATGTGCTGGTTTGTGCCTCTCTGCAAATGGTTTAGAATTTAACCTAGGGAAAGGGCAGGGATCTGAAAAGACGTTCAGCAATAATCTTAGGATTTGCGTTTTGCCTTCTGTGCCTATTTCTCCATCCATACAACGAGTATAAGGTTCTTTTTATAGAAGTCTGTTTTGCATAATGGAGACAAGAAAAGGATTTCTTTGCTTTTGATAAACCCTTGGAAAAAGGCAACAAAACGTCATTTTTCTGGGTTCTTATCATAAATATCAAGAAGGATGGAATTTTAAAACAACCAAATTGAGCAGTAGCACTGCATTATCCATTTGACATTGCCACAGCATCCTCAGATTACAATGCTCATAACAAAAGGAAAGATAACGAGCAGGCCCCTATCATTACCATTAATAATAAAAATGATATAATGTATTTTTAAAACTTTCCTTAATGCAACACCAGCCCAGTCATCCCAACACTCCGATTATCACATCTTCCCAAATATATATATGTAAAAATACATAGATTAAAGGGTCAGCAGGGGAATGTGCAAAACGCAATCCAGATACCAGCTCTCCCCCATCCAGTATTTCTACAGCGGGGCCAGTTTCCCCCCACTGCGCTTCCACACCAGAGCAGCCACTCCCCAGCCTTGCTGACTGCCTGAGGACTTACTCCTCCTTTACACCCGGTGCTGTTCCTGGGGTCTGGCTATGTGTGCCCCGCCCTCCTCCATCCTCCTGTGACACTTGCTGAGGTATTTTCCTGGTACCTGTTCTCATGTACACCAAACTCTCTACTTTCCCCTTCTCCCACCCTCCTCCATTTACCACATTTTGTTCCTGCTCTGAAATACAGTTGTTAAAATGCCTGGTAGAAGGTGGATATTTGCCCAAAAGCAAACTGACAGTGGCCCTCCCTCCACTGCAGACACCCGACAGCCCCGCTCTTCTGATTAGACTGAATTGCTTTCCATTGACTAATATAACAAGCTGCTGCTGCTTTTTCTTTTTTTTTAAATTTGAAAATGGAAGGGACACTATTAGGAAATTTACATTTGCGAATATGATATTTAATTAGCAATATTAATAAATTAATAGAAGTAAAGAACCTTGTCAAGACTCCAGATTAATAAAACATGCTCTGGCTGAGTAAATGAGGTGAGCCAGAGATGTGATGCCTATGGAGGATACAGGGGGAATCTCACTCCCTAAACATCCCTGAAAGAAAAGGATGAGGGGCAATAGTGAACTGGGGCAAAGCTGCTTCTGTCTTACAGAATCTCTCACACTTAGACAAGCCCTTTCCCTGTCCTGCCCCAGTACTTACACAGGAAATGAAGTACAGCTTTACTGCCTGCCTTCCCATTCGCCCTGCCAAGAAGCCACGTGAGTCGGTAGGGAGTGAAGGAGAACCAGTGCTTGCAGGTGTAGGGTAGCAGAAAAGACAGTGCAGGGCAAATGCTTAGAAATGTTTGGTGGGATCCATGGAAAGCTATAAAGGAGACTCAAAGCATTTTCTGACTGATCCTCTGCTGAAGACGGAGCACAGGCTCTCACTTAGCTATGACTGTGTCCGCCTTGGTCTCTCCAGGGCACTTACAGGGTTTTGCCTCAAAGTGACCCTCAGTCTGTGGCATACAGAGCAGGTCCAAGCAGGAGGTGATGTCTTGGCGCAGAATCGAGAAGTACAGTAATGTCCGTGTGGCCTTAGTGGAGAAGAATGACCATATTAAGCAAAGGTCTGACACACGTGAGATAAAAGGCTGTGAGTTTCACGGGGGTCAGTCCCAGCTAGGCGTCCCAGTCTTAATGTGCATCTGTCACTGCTTTGAATCTTGAGTGCTAACCCAACCTGGGGGCTAGCCCTCTGCCACTCACTGATTCACTAGTCCACAAGACACTCCAGCATATGCACTAGTTAGGCATACCTGATTTGGGGACAATGTTTCTGTGCCTCATCTGTCCTGCAGAAAACCTCCTCTCTTTCACAGCAGAGCAGTGAATGGAGAAAAATGTGATGCAGTCCTTCCCCATATTGCTGCGTTAGTGCAGGCAATGATTCAGAGGAGACTGGGACAGAGGAACTCCAGGGATCCAGTCAAGCAGGGGCTGTAGTGCCAGCTGACCACAGTGACTTCATCTCTTGTGAAGACTGGGACAGAAGGGGGAGAGTGTGGTTCTCTGTAGCCTGTAGATATGTGTGGAGAAGCCTTTGGTGTGTGATGGCAGAGAATCATCAACTGCACGGAGATACCTATGCTGGTGAAGTACTCCTATGTCTGTGTGCAACAACCAGTACAGCTGTGCACCTTGGCTGAGGAAGGAGAGCAAAGGAGAAGCAGGCCCGCTGGGAACCAAGACAGCAATAAGAGCAGTAGCTCTCCTAGGGCCTGTGTGGCAGTCACACACATCACTGTGAAGTCACGCTTTCTTGCAGAGCATGGGAGAGGTGATTATTAATGTACCGAGCACTGTCCCCATGCATCACGCTGCTGCAGCCTTAGCAATGAAGCACTGGGACACCACAGTCCTGCGGCCCTCCCTGTGCACACTGAGGGAAGGTGTTTCAGCACCCAGAGAAGGGCAGTGATGCTGGAGGAGAAGGTGGCAAACACATTGACTTGTCTGGCATAATGTTGTTTTTTGAAATGCTTTCTGCATGCTCAGCTCTCATGAATCAGCACTAGACTCAAAATGAGCCAGGCTGGTGGCTTGTGTGCCTGCCCTAGCAGCCCAGGGGCCTTTTCAGCTCTGACATTAATGCTTAGTGGGCAAATGTCTGTCTCAGTGTTCTCTTCTACGTATTGGGCATAGTAGCATGTGTGGGACATCCGTGGTTCAGCCTGCACTGTCATTTCTCCCTTCAGTGTAAAGCATGTGGAGAACTCTCCCAGTGTAGACCTCACTCCAGGAGAAGGGGAAGCAGTTGTCTTTAGTGTGAAGGACATCAAGGAGGACAGGCAGGGTGCAACCAGTTTCTTCCTAAAATTGAACAAAGGGGCATAACACGAGGGACGTGACTACCGTCAGAGGCTCAGCTGCTCTTCTCCTTTCTCCAGGGATGGCTCTTCCCCACTATGTGGCTTGTGTTCTGCTCCTGATGCTGACACCTCCGCTAATTGTGGGAAAGTTTGCTATTGGAATGGCATGTGCACAGGCCTCCTGGGAGAGGTGGGGTTCCAGGAACTATTAGGAAATGGCAGAGATACTTGGAGACTCTGGCTTGCAATGCCGCTCTTGGTATAGCAACAAGCATATGGTAGGTGTGGCAGAAGAAGAAAAAGGAGAAAATTTGGCTTGGGTGGGGTGCAGGGAGTAGAGACAGTGAGGACAGTGAGGAAGGCATGAGCTCATAGATGTAGGTAGGAATGGAGCTCAGCAGTGTGTGGATGTGAAATATGCATTGGGGTCATCCTGGGATAAAGAAATCGTCCTAGTGTAGGCAGTCATTAATCTTGGAGATGTGGGCCATGATGAAGCATTCTGAAGCTTAGCCCCAAGGTGGGGCTGCCTTTGATGGCAGCGAGCACATCCACAGGCTTTGGGGCCGTGCCTCCAGCAAGTGAGGGCAGCCGCCTGGGAACCACCTCCTGACTCACCCTGGGTGGTGGGCACTTGCTGGGCCTCTGGGGTCTTTGGCTTTGGTCTGCAGGGTCAACAATGTGGTCTGCAGCGGGGAGGATAGTGCTGCAGAAAAGCTTCCAGACCAATATTTTTGTCTGTTACTATAGGCCTTCTCCCCTCCCACCCCCCCACCCTGAGATCCCGGGTTCATAGCCCTTGGGTCTTGAGCTATGGAGACCCAAGTTCTTGGTAAAATGTTCTCTGTTTGCAATGGATGCTCTTTCTTCCCTCCTTCTCATTCACGGCCTGTGAAGCACTAGGAAAATTCAATAGCAAATCTGAAATACCTAGGCTGGGTCTTTGTGTTCAGAGCCCAGAATGCCTGGCAAGAATACTGAGAAAGAAATCCTGAGCCCTGCATGCTGCCCCAGGCGTTGCTGCTTATCGCCCTCTGCGTGGGCCTGACGCATCCCAGAAGCTGGCATGCACCGTCTAAGCTCCCACAGACATGCTGCTCTGCCACCACATCTCCTTCCTGACCTGCTCGTCCTGTCAGGGCTCTTTCTTTAGCTTGGGTTGCCAGACAGGGTGCTGCTTTTCTGAAGAGTACAGGCTACTCCAAAGCCATCTTCGTGTGTGACCCAGACCCAAGGTCACTGCTGTGAAAGACTAGGATCATAGCCTTTCCACCACTATCTTGTTTAATCCCCTGCTTCTAGTGACAGACACCCAGTGGAAGCCTGAAGGAGCGTCTGGGCTTGCTCATTAGCTGGAGCTTTGTCCTGCCCCTGGAACTGACGCCCATGTAAATGACAGGGGAGGAAATTGCAGGCAGAGACAGGGAGGAGGGCATTTCCTTGTGCAATACTTGAAGGACTGGGGGAAATGATCTCCATGTCCCTCAGCATGACTCTTGAGGCTATGGTGCTCAAAGGGTCACAGCAGAGTTTGTCCTGTTTGTGGTTTGAGCCACCTGTACCAAGTTCTGCCCGGAGCCTGCCGTGGTCCCCTTGAATCCCTGTGCTGGCACTGCTGCTGCTGTGCAGCTCAGGGGGCCTTGAGGCATGATGGACTAAAACCCTCCATTCTCCTGAGTTCAATCTGACTGCGTTCAATCCCCAGCAGTCTTATGTATTTCATTGGGGGATATGCCCAGGGAAAGCACCCATTCCTGC
>NW_010400247.1:17081-17549 GCF_000710305.1 Buceros rhinoceros silvestris
TGGCTTCTATTTGCAAGGTAGCAGGGGTAGACAAGCTGCAGGGAAGTGATATCCCTTGTTCCTGACACTATTCAAACTCTGCATCTTCAATAAAAGTCAGTCCGGGGGTGCTGCATCTCTGGAGAAAGCACTGGGGAGTCCATAGATCTGTAGGTTTATGTGCAGGAAAAGCTGTACTGTGCATATTTGGCCCTTAAAAGGGTGGTGAATTCTGTGCTAAACTGTTTTGGCCATTGTAACTTTTCACGTACGTGCATCTCATCTGGGCTGAGGTACTCTCCACTGAAATCTTGCACTATCCTTTCCTCTGTACAAGTACTTCAGATTCTGGTGGGCTTAATTCCATCATATCTTAGCTGCCCGTTTCAAACAGCCCTTCCTCCATCTCCCGCTTAGCCCAGGGGTGCAGCTGGGGCCAGAGCTCCCGCGGAGCCGGGCCGGACCCGAACCGAATCCTGCACACGACCT
>NW_010400248.1:0-249 GCF_000710305.1 Buceros rhinoceros silvestris
GGCCTCATCCCCCCCCTCTTTCTGTCCCCTCACCTCCCCATCTCATCTCCATCCCTATCCTCATCCCACCTCATCCCCACTCCCATCCTCACCCTCATCACATCCCTGCCCCATCCGTCCCCATCCTATCCCATCCCACCCCACCCTCATCTCAACTCCATCCCCTTCCACCTCACCCCTTTCCCCCCCGCAGACACCCCGGCCCACGGAGCAGGGGCAGGAGCAGGGGCAGGAGCGGGTGGACCGCAC
>NW_010400248.1:464-1355 GCF_000710305.1 Buceros rhinoceros silvestris
GCCCCCCACGAACACACCACAGGGACTCGATGAGCTTGTCTCATCCCTGGGCAGCAATGTACCATGATCCGGGGGGTGCTGAGCTCAGCCCCTGCCTCCTCTCTTCTGCTGCCCGGGATTTGCCTCCTCACGCAGCATGATCCTTGCTGGGGGGTGTGGAATGGGGGGCTGGCAGAGGGGGCTGTGGTGCCTCACCACCCTGGCACCCTCGCTGCACGCATGGCTGGCAGGGGCAGAGCACGCAGTGCCAGGGAAGGGAGGGGCCCTTATCTCATTTTGGGTGCTGCACAGCATGTGCCGCTTCCTTCAGGGCCTGTGGCACAGCGAAGGGGACATCGTGTCCAGAAGGAACGAAAGGCCAGTCTGGGAAGGGTGTTCCCAGTGTTTTCCACAGTCCTGCTAGGTGCTCAGCCCAAGGGTTCATCTCTCCTGCTGCTCCCAGGGGACCCCGGGGACACCCCGGGGCTGGGCTCAGCCCTGCGGTGGCATGTGCCAGCTGCAGGGAGGGGTTTGGGGGGAGCTGCCTTGTGCCATTGGCTGGCATTGTGTCACACCACGCTGCGGGGACAGGAGAAGGCTCTGCCCAGCCGTGGGAGGAAGGCTGAGCTGGAGCAGGGTTTAGGGTGAGTGGAATGAGCAAGATGCGCCCAAAGGCATGCCAGGGCTGTGGGACAGCCCAGGGCCATGGAGACGGGACAGAGGATGGGGAAGAGGTGGCAAGCAGAGCTCGACTCCAAACACCATCAGTGCACCCCTTGAGTGCAGCCGGGGTGTGGGGTGCAGCAAGACCAGATGGGGTGCAGCAACCCAACCCTCCCTGGCAGGAGAGATACCGAAGGATGGGCAGGCAGTTTCCCAGCAGCACTCCCACTGCAGGGAACTGGCCAGTGC
>NW_010400249.1:0-3071 GCF_000710305.1 Buceros rhinoceros silvestris
GACTGGCCCACCCCCCGTCCCCGAAGAGGCTCTCCCCAGTGCCAGACCGGTCTCGCCGGCCCCAGATTAATCCATTCCCAGTCCCAGAGCAGTCCGTCTCCCAGTCCCAGAGCAGTCCAGCTCCCAGTCTCTCCAGTCCTCCATCAATCTCCCCAGTCCCTTTCCAGCCCCAGACCAGTCTCCCTGCACCCACAACAGTCCTATTCCAGCCCCAGATCAGTCCATCCGCAGCTCCAGACCAGTCCAGTCCAATGCCAGACCAGTTTTCCCAGTTCCAGATTGGTCCAGCCCCAGATCAGTCCGTCTCCAGTCCAAAACTGGTCTCCTCAATCTCATATCCACAGTTCTCTACAAGTCTCCCCAGTTCCAAACCAGTCTCCCAGCCCCAAACCAGTCTCCCAGCCCCAGATCAGTCCATCCCCGGGCAGTTCCCAGTGTCCTCCTGGATCAATCCAAGATCCCAGATCAGTCCCTCCCGCGCTGTCCCCCGGCCGGGATCGGTGCCCTGGCCGTGCCCAGCAGCCCCAGTCCAGCCCGGCTGGACCCACCCTGGGCCACCGGCCAGGCAGCACGTACGGGCCCACCCTCAGCCTGACCTCAGCAGGGTTTTTCTGGGGTTAACAGACATTCTGGGGTTAACCCACATTCCCTGGAAGCAAATGACTCTCGGGAGGGTGATTCAAACTGGGAAATGTACGGAGCTGCGCAGACGACATCGTGAAAATTGGGATCACATCATCAAACTTTTCCACCCCCTTGTCCCCTCTTGGAGCCCAACAAGCTGGTGATGAACTACAACGCTGCTGCCAGCAGAGCAAGATGCCCCCCGCAGCCCTGCCAGGGTGGAAAAATATCGATATTCCCCTGGGAAACCCCTGAAATTCAGGAGCGATTGGGCTGAGATGATGTTTGGGCAACGGCTGTTGCTGTGATGCCAAGCATGTGTGAAGCTGCAGCTTATGGGGAGCATCCCTTGTGATACCCCAAATCCAGGGGCATTTTCCAGGGGTCGCTACTTTGGTTCCTCGGGGACTGTCGGAGCCCCAGGATGGCCAGTCATGGCACAGGGCAAGGCCACCTGGGCTGGTGCAGGTGACAGGACAGCAGTGCTCCGGGGAGGTTATCACACCTCCTGCACATCTAATCTCTGCTTATCACACATCTCCGATGACTTCCTATTTGCACCAGAAACCAACCACCTTCTCTTTTTTTTTCCTGCAGGCGAGTTCCATTTTTCTGCTTCCTAAAATGATAACGGAGGCATTAAATCCCAATGCCGCCCCAGTTTGCTCGACCTCCCTTCAGTCCCCTCCGTCAGCAGCATTTTTGGTCCTTGATCTCATTAATTACTCAGGGCTGGACTTCGTCTCTTTACTCGGAGTCGGGTGAGTCACCCCTGGCACTGTCACATTCCAAGTACCCAGAAATTTTTGCTAAGGGAATTCCTAGAAATATTTTAATCACCCTTTGTTTTTGGTTTTTTTTCCCAGAATGGATTGTAGAACAGATATTTTGGAGAAGCCAGGGAAGATAGTTAGAGTAGAAGGCCAAGCTGGGGTGGAAGAGTTGAAGGTTTAAATGAGTTGAAGAGCTGGGACCCCCTTGTAGGGCAGATGTGGGGAGTCCTGACATAGGAAGCCCTCGCTTGGAAACACATCATATGAGTTTGGGATGAAAAAAGGGACACGGTCGCGGTCTTTTGGTATTGAAAAGGCTGTTGGAGTCGGGGGTGTTAAATTCGTCTGTGGGTTGACTGAGTCCAATCGAGCAATTGGCTTGTTTTGCAACTGGGACATTCAGATGGGGCGGCAGGGGAAACACAAAGCCGCTCCGGCTGCAGGGATGGAGGTGGTGGGGATGGGCTGCCTCCAGCCCTGCTGCATTTCCCCCCATCCCTTGGGGGTGGGTTAAGAAAACAGCCAGACAAACACCTGCCACGACAGGAGGGACTGGGAAAGTCCAAGCATGGCAAGGGGCATCTCCAGCCCATACCACGGGGTGACAGTAGGGACTCAGCAGCACCCTCACACCCCAGGACCTGTCCCCTCCCTCCTCAAGGCTGGCTGTATCAGCACCCGGCTTCACTGCAGAGCAGACAAGGTGGCCTCTCTCCACCCCATCCTGCCCTGGCTTTCCAAGGTCTGCGGTGGCATCCCCATGCCCTGCCGCAGGAGGTAGCACACTGCTGGCTGGTGGCAAAGTGGCCGCAATCCACTGGAGAATGGGAGAGTGGGACAGAGCAAGACACTGTCATCAATTAACTGCCTTGCACCAAGGTATACATGGAATCAGCAGCCAAGGGGAGGGGTCTGCGAGTCCTGACCCCCCGCTCCATCCCTAGAGCCCGCGGCCAAAGCCGGAGCTGGCTGCTTTCTGCTCTAGACATGAACCCCCCGCAGGCGCTTGGCAAAGGGACGGCTGAGTTTTCCGAGCCCCAGGGCCAAGCCTGCCTGCGAGCAGCCGGCTGCTTATCTGTTCATCCATCTGCTTCTGCTGGTGCCACCTGCGTGGTAAGAGAGCGGGGAGGTGGGAGCCGGGGAGTGGAGCCAGGAGCAATCCCTGCTCCCCAGCTGCTGCTCCTTCTGCCTCTGCTCCTGCTGGGCCAGCAAGCACTGAAGCTCCTCCTGGTCTTTGAACGGGTTCCTGCCATAGTCACGGCGGATCCAGGCTCGGTACTGTCAGGACAAAGCCAAAAGAGGTTGTCAGGGTCACTGGGGGCTGACACATCCCCAGCTCCCTTGGAAAGCAGCGAGGCGAGCGAGAACCATGCCCGCTGCACCCCAGCCACAGCCTCAGCTTCGGTCGGAGGATCCCCAGCCATGGCCAGCAAGCAGAAAGGTCCCAGTTGTACAGGAGCTCATGGGACAGGAGAGATGCGCCTGTTCTCCCCAGCCCTCCCCGCATCCCCAGCCTGGAGAGCTGGCAGCATCCTCAGCTTCTCACACAGGGCCAGCAGCTTTATTTTACTTTTCATTGCCAAAAAGCTGCTGCCGCTCCCCATGTGCCCAAATTCCCGTAAGAGAAGCTTCCTCACGCTCTCTCCCCACTGTGGCAGCACGGGGACAGGGAGG
>NW_010400249.1:3246-4098 GCF_000710305.1 Buceros rhinoceros silvestris
CCAAGTCAGCTTGCATGTGGAGGCAGGTTTGTTTGCAGAGCTTGGGGGTGTTCCTTTCACCTCACCCCCCCGTCCCCGTGGCTGCAGCCAGCTGCAAAGGCAGCTCTGGCAGGAGCGTGCTGGTGGCCAGCGGCCAGCTGGCAGCAGGCTGAAGTCCGGAGGCGGCTGGGAAGCGAGAGCTGGTCTGTAGAAATGCTTCCCGCTAATGCTGGGATGAGAAATGGCCAGATGGGCTGAGACTGCAGCACCCGAGAGCGTGGGCACGACAGGTTAGCTTGGCCAGGACCTGCCGTGCCAGCTGCCCGGTGCTGATGGGGAGCAGGCAGGGCTTCACCGTCTTCCTAAGTATGGAATCACGGACTGGTTTGGCTTGGGAGGGACATTTAAAGCTCCTCCAGTCCAACCCCTGCAGAGAGCAGGGACATCTGTACCCAGAGCAGGGGGCTCAGAGCCCCAAGTCCAATTTGACCTGGAATGGTTCCAGGGATGGGGCTTCTCTTACCTCTCTGGACAACCCTTTAAGTAGCTGGTAACCAGCTGCTCCAGCAATCAGGACTTACTGGGATGAGTGGTAGGAGCAAGCCCAGCAACACCAAACTCCTTGCAAAAAGGATGGAGGGCACCTGCAGGTGCACAGGGTCCGAAGAGGGACCAAGCATCAGAGCCCTGGTACGGGGTATCACTGGGACAGGCTTGGGGTGCAGAGATGTCCCTGTGGCAGCTCTGGCTTCCCGCAGGATCCCACGGCCAGGAGCCACCCAGCTCTCAGCAAAGGTGCAGGTTGCAGGACAGCGGGACAGACAGCTCAGCCCTGTCCTGCCGGGGCTGCCACCGGCACCATGAGCCAAACAA
>NW_010400249.1:4177-5090 GCF_000710305.1 Buceros rhinoceros silvestris
GCCCTGTCCTGCCGGGGCTGCCACAGGCACCATGAGCCACAAGAGGAGAGAGTCTGAGAGTCTGAGACTAACCCTCCCGCACCCAGGGAGGGTCAGCTCGGACGGAGGGGATTTCCACCGGGAATGTCTGGATTTCCCAAACCCGCTCCCTTGGACAGCGGGACTCACCACGGCTGCTGCGTGCTCGTGGCCTGCAAGCAGGAATACCCCCTGCTTTGGGGTGGACCCCGAGAGCCAGAGCTGATTTCCATGCTGGGAAGTGAGTCCCAAAGGATTTAGGACAGGATTTAGGGAGAGCATCCCTGACAGCTGCTCATGGTGTGAACATCCCTCCCGGGCAAACCAGCTCCATGGGGAGACCACCCCGGCACCCGCCGAGGCTCAGCACCCACCACCCAGCCTCAGAGCTGGGTCCCAGCATCCAGCGAAGGAGGGAAGGGGTGGGTGGGAGGCTGGGGAAAGCACCTCGCTGCTGCTGCCAGGCGTTTCCCTTTAAAGCCAGAGCAAGAAGTGGTTAGAGCCCATTTCCTTCAGCGCTGACCACTAACCCACTGCCCTCCTCCTCCTTCTCCTCTTTCCTGGGGCCAGGAGCACCCATGCCATCTGAGGTGGTACCAGAGCAGGTGGGAAGGCAGCCTGACCACCATGTACCAGCACCAGGGGAGGGACCTTTGGGGCAGGGGGGTACAGGTCCACCTCCTGAATGCCCATCTGTGCCCTCTTTCACATCCATGCTGTCTTCTCTGCACTCACTTACTTCCTTTTCTAACCTTACCCATCACCCTGCTGCTGCTCTTGGTCCCTTCCTTCCCTCTTTATCCCTCTAGCCCCGATAAGCACCATTCGCCAGCCCAAAACCACAGCTGCACGCTCGCAGTGCGCTTCCTGCGCTGAGGGGTGGTCTGGCCCGTAC
>NW_010400249.1:5175-7663 GCF_000710305.1 Buceros rhinoceros silvestris
CGCAGTCCGCTTCCTGCGCTGAGGGGTGGTCTGGCCAGTCCCAGAGAGCATCTTCCCCATTTCTACCTCCCCAGGATCCTGCTTGAGGCCCTGGATCAAGGAAACTGAGGGATGCTCACCCGCAGCCCTAGGGAGGAGGTCCCCAGGAGGTCCCCAGAAGGACCAACCTCTTCTTTGCATGTTTTAAGAAGAAGAAATGAGGCTTTTCCTTCCAGGCAGCCCCTATCCATGGCTGCTCCCCAGCACTGCGTTTCCAAATTGCTGCCTGCTGGGACAACAGCTCCGCGAAATGGGAGAACTGAACGTCTTTTCTATCCTCAGCAAGAGCTGAAGCTCAGGTCATGATACCATTTCTCCTGCATCCTGCCTATGCACATGGAAAACCACTCCAAAGCCACAAGCAGAGAGCAAGCAGGGAGCAGGGCATCGCTGGTTGGGTTGGAACATTCATTCTGGCTCTTCCTCTTCTTCAAATGCAGCTGCTGGTGAGTAAAGGCAGAGCACCCCTGCTCCAGCACCCAGCCTTCGCCCCTGGAGCCGCGCTTTCCCTCTCCAGCGCTGTGACTGCGGGGAACGCAGGGGTGTTTCAAGGAAAAGGCGGCTCAGGAAAACACATCCAAGTGCCTCTGCTCTTGGCTCTGCCTTTGCTATTTTCAGGAAAATGCTTGCAAAGCTCTTGGCAAAACTTGGAGGTGATGAGAAAGCAGCATCTAAAGGGAAAGGGAGGGAAGCCTGGTGCCTGCTGAGCCCAGGCTGGGTTTGGGGGAGCAAGAGGAATCGTTCAGTGGGAGAGCGGGGGGCAGAGCAAACCCTGCATCACGAGCTGCGCTGGGACACAGCCAGAGCGTGGGAAGAACTGGCCCGGCCGGGGGAAGCCCCGCAGGGTATCTCCAGCACCGTGGGTGTTTTGTAATCCCTTGGACCATTTTCCACCCCCGCTCCGTGGGCTGGTGATAGCGGGGCAGGGCTGTGTCCCTCATGTGACAGCGCCTGCCTGCTCCCTCTGGCACCCGGGGAGGGAACTTGGTGGCGGGGAAGGGGCTGACATTTGGGTCAAGGTCACATGCTGTCCCTGTCTCTCTCCTGGGAGGAGAGAAATCCCCTTGAAGGCCTCGCTGAGGCCAGAGGGACCATCAGGTCCCCACTGCCATTTGCCACGGAGCCGCTGCACGATGTTTGTAGCTGCAGCAGATGGGGGGGCTTTGCCTCCAGGGATTGGACCAAGTTTAGGGGTGCTGTGGGCCACAAGATGTCTTGTACACGTCGAGCTGTGGATCAGTCCTTCCTTGCAGAGGTCCAGCTGTGCCCTGTGTGCCCTCCTGGGGCAGTTTGGGACCCCAGTCCTTTGCCGTTCGGTGGAGGAGCAGGGTCCAGCGTGGGAGGCTGGAGGTCAGCTGGGGAGCCGGGTGAGGGCTGCACTTTAAACGGCCTTTCGCTTTGCTTTTGAAGGCTTTCCGGGTCAAAAGTGCAGCTCTGATCCCCTCAACTAGTGCTCTCCAAGTAAAACACGCCACTGTCGCTCCCAGCTGCCAACATCCAGCTTGGCTCGGTTACAACAACATCCTTTCCTTGCGCTGGAGGGGAACCCACCCAGCCAGGGCTTCTGCTCTCCCCAAACCTGCTGCTCCACGACACTTTGGGAAGAGGAGAGGAGAGGAGAGGAGAACTTCTCCATCCACACTTGCTCCTGCCTGCAACCTGCCTCTAAAAGCAGAGGACTTGATGGCAGAGGAAGCCCAGCAGAATCCAAGCACTTGCAGACATCCCGATGCCGCTCGCCAGAGCCTTCCTCCCTCTCCTCTCCTGCTTCCAGCCTCCACCTCCTGCTGTGTTACTGGGAACCACCCCAGCACCCTTCCCCGGACTCCAGGGGACCTGCTGCTCCCTCGTTCCTCCCGCTGTGTCCTACCCGAACTCTCAAGAAAAACACTGGGGTTTTAAAGACCTTTTTTAAGTGCACTTGCATAATGTCTAGGCACTTTTTTTTTTAATGATTTTTTTTGTTGTTTGCATGCAAAACCCAAAATCCCCAGGCAATAAATAGTATGCAGAAGGGCCAGCTCGGGCAAACAGCTGGCCCCTGCAGCGAGCTGCATGCAAAAGAGCCGCGTCTGCTTGCAAGCTCTGCGGACACATATATAAGCGGACGTCGGCGCGGGACCTACCTCCTGCAGCAACGTCACTTCGTACTCCTGCAGCTGCTGCTGGAAGCCAAAGTTGGGGCTGACGTAGGACCTCACGGCCTTGGTGGCAGCCAGGCAGCTCTCCCAGCCGAGCTCGGTCACCGTCATGAGGTAAGCCACCAGGATGGTGGTGCTGCGGGAGACCCCAGCCAGGCTGGCATGAAGCAGGGGAGCGGTGTCAGGGATGGGTATTCCCACCATGGAGGGTGGTGTGGCCCCACAGCAAGGGACACTCATGGGATGCAGCTTCCCATGGGCATCCCCTCTTGCTTGTGTGCTAGTGGGGTTCCCTGGTCATGGTGGCC
>NW_010400249.1:7744-11431 GCF_000710305.1 Buceros rhinoceros silvestris
TTGCTGGGGTGCTAGGGGGGTTCCCTGGTCATGGTGGCCCCAGGCAGGCGGCTTCCTCCTGTCCCGCCTCTTTGGTTGCTCAGGGTTTCGGTGTGCTGACCACCCACCCCCATGGGTCTTAGCAGTGGAGACATTCCCCTGTCACCCTCTTGTCTTCTCCTCTTCTTCCTCCCCACCACAAGTGACGTTTGACATCAAGGACACTTTCTGGGAGCCCATCCCCACTTCCCAGAGGATCGACGGGACGCGAGGCGGTGACAGCAGCTCTCCTTTGGTTGCTCAGGGTTTCGGTGTGCTGACCACCCACCCCCATGGGTCTTAGCAGTGGAGACATTCCCCTGTCACCCTCTTGTCTTCTCCTCTTCTTCCTCCCCACCACAAGTGACGTTTGACATCAAGGACACTTTCTGGGAGCCCATCCCCACTTCCCAGAGGATCGACGGGACGCGAGGCGGTGACAGCAGCTCTCACCAGTGAACAAGGCAGCCTCCTCCACTGAGCCGGCATTCGTGGATGAACTTGATGCACTCCTTAAAATGCTGCAGCCTGCAAGGAGAGAGGCAGGGGGGGGAGGGTGGGAGCGCTGCCCACCCCTCCAAGGAGCCAAGCCACACAAGCAGCAGTTGAGTGTCCACCCAGGACTTCCCACCACTCTGGGACCACCAGCACGGGGTGGGATCAGAGGTCCTTCCTCTGCCAGGCGAAGGCAGAGGGGCTGATCTTCATCTGCCAGGAAGGAAATGTCCTGGGAGACTTCCCAGGGGATTCCTGCTTCCCAAGGAATCAGGAATGGGGTGATGCCATTGCCAAAACAGCTCGGGGATGGCCCCAAGGAGACACCTTCCAGGGCAAGGTGTCATCTTGTGCCCAAGGGACGCAAACATCCCCATGTCAGAGGTTCTCCTGAGCCATCGGCTCACTCCTAATTCCCAAATTATGCCAAAACCACCCAGTTCCCTCCAAGGGAAAGATGCCAGAAAGGAAGAAGGCAGGGAGAAGGTGGCTCCGGAGGTGCTTGGTCTGCAGGTCCCAAAATGGTACAACTCCTGTCCCTTCCTCACCCCAGGCAGCCCCTCCAGGCCCTTCCCACCCCAGGGCGAGCACGGAGAAGTGCCCATGCTGGGGGATGACACAGGCTGCCTGCGTTCCTGAAAGGCCGAGGGAGCATTAACCCTAAACCAGAGAGTTCCACAACAAAATGGGACAGGGCAGGGAGCCAGAGCTTTCTGGCAGCTCAGCTGCAACGCGCTGTGGTGCTTCCGTCCCGACCTGGATGCTCAGATAAGCAGCACCCATCTTTCTGAAGGCATGGAGACTTAGAAACCAGGATAATTAACTCTGTGTGTGCTGACGAGATAGAGGTGGGTGTGTATGGGAGGGTTACGCAGGCTCGGGCGAGATGCATTCCTCCTGCTCATCACTGCATGAGATGCTGGAAGCTGCTGCTGATCCCTCCTGAAGTCAGCAGGCATCTCCAAGAGCCTAGGTCGAGCCAGATAGTCCACTCCTCAGCACAGGTTTTCAATAAATGCTGCCTATTGATGCTCACCTTCATGGTCCCATCAAGCCTTGGAACAGTTTTGAGGCAGAAAATCTGATTCTGGGTAACTTGGGCTGCTGGTGGACTCCCTGACCACGCAGCCCCGGCTTGTTCAGGAGAAGAAGAGTGTCCCATTGGTGCAGCCAAGCCAGAGCCAGCTAGCAGCAAGTACTGGAGCCAGCATCACCTCTGCCCTGGTGCCGGTGCTGGACTTCCTCTGCCTCCACGTGATGGGGTGGGCGTGCGCCTACACAGCCTTCCTAATTTCTCAGAAGCAAAGGCAAGAGCTACTGCAGAGTTATTCCCCGTGTCCCTCGCCAAGGGCTCACTCCCAGCAGGGCCCAGAGCTGCCTTCCCTGCAGAGATGAGGCAGAACCCTTCAAAACCTCCTTCAACCCGTTCGCCCATCAATGGGGTCACTCCTCACCCTGCCCTGCAAGGGAGATTAAAGGGGAGGGCTCAGGCACCTTCTAAGAAAGCAACCAAGGATGTATTCAGAAATAGCAGGAGGTTCTGCTGTCCATGAAAAGGAGGAGAGATGGAGGAGTCTCTGAAGCTATGGTCATGCTGAAAGCATTGAGCTTCTCTGCCCTGGGTGGAGATGACGAGTCCATCGCTCCTCATGCGCTACAAACATGCCGCATCCTCAAGCACCGTAACAAACAGACCGCCAGTATTTGGGGAGAGCCTTTCCCCAGGGATTTCTCCTCCTCCTCCTCCTCATCTTTGTAGAGCAGCCAGCATCCCTCAAGGCCTGGGGACGTGCTGGGAGACCTCCAGGCTCTCCAGATCCCAGTCCCCCATTGCAGCACCTTGGCTGGGACCAGCAGAGATGCACCATTCTTGCAAGGACATGATGCTCTTGCTTGCCACCAGCCTCCAGCTCAGTCCGTACATGCACCATCGCTCTCCCAACCCATCCCAGAGGGAGGGGAGTGAGCACTTTGGTCACCCCATCCATCCTCACCCACCCCAAGGGGTTTTTAACCCCAGGCAGCCAACCAGAAGAAAACTCTCCCCGTATTTTTCCAGCCTCAAAGTGTGGGATCGGGCATGGAGCCACCGAGGTCCTGAGTCACAAGCATCTCCTCTGCCGGACACGAAGTTCACCACCATTGTGAAATCCAAGGCATAAACTGAGAAACAGAAAATAGTTCCTTGAATAAGTCTTCCTTCAGGCAGCCAGTTTTTTTCCTTTTGGGTTTTTTTTTTTTTCCCTTTTTGATAGACATGCCACAAATGCAAAGAAATGAGAGAAGAGAAAAAAAATAACAGCGCAAAACCCTGGGGTTTGCTGACGCAGGGTTTTCTTGTAAAGCTTCTCTTTCCGCTCAACGGGAGCATGAGCAAGCAGAATCACACCCCCGGGGCACGGCGGCTCCCGAGGATGCTGGAAAGCAAACGGGGCTTGATCCAGTCATGGTGCACCAAGTTTCGATCCTTTTTAGGGTGTGATTGGCAAGAAAAATCCCTCGGAGTTGCCTGTCCAGATGGTTTATGGACACCCGTGACCCCAGGCACCATTTATAGTGCGGTGACCTCCCCAGCGCCAGCAGCACCCGCACCCATCACACCCCAGCACCGTGTTCCGTGAAATCTGGGGCTTCCTTGCAGCATCTCTCACCAGATTCATCTCGAGGACTTCGTTAAGGGACTTACAATTATCTAAGCTTTGTGGGGAGGAAAATGATTAATTTTAATAAATATTTTATTTTTCTTTCCAAGAAGAGTGTCTGGAACACCGACACAAATCATCATCTTTCTAAACCAATACAAAATGCACCTATTTTCAGCCCTGCCCAGTAGAATAATTCTGAAAATTGATGGAAAATTAAATTTACTGACCGCAAACGCACACAGAGACGGATTTCAAGCCCTACAAATGCTATTTACCACCTGAGAACATAACACAGCCTCTGTCGAGCTCAGCAACGACACAAAGTTTTCACAGCATGGATGGGCTGAACCTTCATCCTGCAGGATCTGCGCTTTTATTGACCGACAACTACCAACACGAGACGCTGGGAGGCAAAAGGGTGGCAAAGGACTTACAGGTTTTGACTGGACGAATCTGAGGCCGAGATGCAGAGGTAGGTCATGCCCTGCAATACATCAGTGGTGGAAGCAATCAGATCCCTCCGAGAAAC
>NW_010400249.1:11585-12548 GCF_000710305.1 Buceros rhinoceros silvestris
GATCCCTCCGAGAAACACAAAATCCCCCCCTTTCTCTCTTTTCCCTCTCCCCCACTGACACAATCCACTCTCGGGTACCACAATGGACCCATCCATCCCTCCCCCAGCTATTTCCACCCCATTTCAGCCTGGAGGAGTGGTTGGGCTGTGGGGAACCATTATGATGCTCAGGAGCCCCCCAAAACCAAGGGACCCCTTTCCCAGGGCCCTGACCGGTGAGGCAAACACGCACTGATGGAGTCACTCTCATCAATGAGGGGGGATCTCCCGGTCCTTTTACTACACAATAAATCATCCTGCCGCGCGCTGGCGTAGGTCAGATGGCTTTCCTTTCTTTAAAACCTCGCTTCCTCCATTCTCCCTGTTCTGAGCTAAAATTAGATCCTTTTCATCTAAGCCTTTTTATTTTTTTCTTTTTTTTTTTTTCACAGTGAAATGGGTGGAAATTCTGCCAGCCAGAGCCAGGATGGCCGAGCACCAGGAACTGCCCCATCTCCACCAGCTCCCTGTGACATCACCGTTGCTGAAAGGTCCTCCCTGGGCTGATGTTGCCCAACCCCATGGGCCACCCTCAACTCCTTCCAAATCAGGAGGCGAGAAAAAGCTGATTATTTAAGGAGGGAAAGGGGCAGAGCAGGGTGGGAACAGAGCTCTTCCCACAGTGGAAAGACACACGTTGTGAGGATGAGTGCGGGCAGGCCCTCCCGTGCACCACCTCTCCATCCTATCCATCCTCCTCAGCTCCATACCGTGCTCACCCCCATCATTCCACAGCATCTCATGGGGTGGGGATGAGGTGCTGCAGCGATATGGCACTTGCCAGCTTGCCATGGCATACCAGCCGCCAGCTTCCCACTCAGAGAGGCTACTTGAGAAGGTGGGGCAGGGGGGGAAATGGAGCCGGCGGGGTCCTCATGCCAATCCCTGGGCCAACCATAACTCCCCAACACACCGGAGTTTGGG
>NW_010400249.1:12660-13842 GCF_000710305.1 Buceros rhinoceros silvestris
ACACAGGAGTTGGTGGCTGCAAGCAGGAGCTGGGAGGGTGGGAGGGAACCACACACCAAGCAGGGGCATGGGGACCAGCAAGCAAATGCCAACAGGTTTTACAGGAAGCACCGTGATGGGCTGCGGCTTCTCAAAACCTGGCTGCACCATGCCATGCCTGGTAGGTACCAGCCCGACCTCCCCACAGCGAGGAGAGCCACCGTGCCACCAAAACCACCATGCCAACCAGCCAAGGCACCCCCACTCCTCCCAAACCCCGACCCTCACCCCGATCCTGGATTAACTGCCGGGCTCCCAGCGGCTTGAGCCCCCATGCCGCCTCGGGGAGCTGGGCCACACATGGGAACGGTGCTGGGGTTTGCGGTTCCTGACCCAGGGCCGTGATTGACACATTGCTCAACCCACCATGCCTTTCCGGTTCCCCTTTCCGCCAGCCCGGTGGCTTGCTCCATGTTGTAAGCTCACCATGCGGTTTGTTACCCGTCTGGCCATGCCCCCGAGCCCCACCAGCCCCAGCTGCTGCCCCTTCTCCAGCCACGAGCCGTTTCTCTGCACCAATTTTATGCAGCCTCCTTCCTTCTCTCCCTCCCCCCTCCACATTACTCAATGCCTTAGCAGGGAAGAGGCTCAAGCTGGTTTTGCTGGGGCTCTCTGCCCATCGCTGACCAAAAGGTTGAGGGGTCCAAGCAGCCCCCTGTCCCTTCTGCAACATCCCAGGATTTGGGAGCTGGCAGCAGGTCTGACATCGGGATGAAGCACAAGTTGTGTGTGGCCATGGGCTGCAAGATGAGCAGCATGACCCAGGTGTACTCTGCAATGTGTAAAAAAATGGTTGGATGGCTGAGTCCAGAGCGGTGGGGGATGGAGATCAATCCAGTTGGTGGCCAGTGGTGTTCCCGAGAGCTCAGTACTGGGACCTGTTCTCTTCAATATCTTCATCAACGATCTGGACAAGGGGATCGAGGGCACCCTCAGGCAGTTGCAGATGACACCAAGTTGGGAGGGTGTGTTGATCTGCTGGAGGGTCGGGAGGCTCCAGGGAGGGGTCTGGATGGGCTGGATTGATGGGTCAAGGCCAATGGTCAGAAGTTGAACAAGGACAGTGCTGGGTCCTGCCCTGGGGTCACACCAACCCCCTGCAATGGGGGCAAAGCGGCTGGAAACTGCCCAGGGAAAAGGCCC
>NW_010400250.1:0-249 GCF_000710305.1 Buceros rhinoceros silvestris
CGAACAGGAGCACCCTCCGTGGGGCACCCGAACGGGGACAGCCATCCGCGGGCACCCACCCAGAGGCAGCCGTGCGGGGACACGCACACAGGGGCACCCACCCACGGGCACCCATCATGAGGCACCCCAACAAAGCACCTCACTGGCTCCCTTCCCTCACCGGCTCCCTTCCCTCTCCCGCTCCCTTCCCCTGGCCATGCTAAGGCTGAACCCCGGCACTCGGCACCGAGGGGTTGTGGGTGCTGCAGG
>NW_010400250.1:382-1461 GCF_000710305.1 Buceros rhinoceros silvestris
CCGGGTGTGGGTGACAGCCCCAGGGACTTCAGACCACCCTGAGGCACCACTAGTGCTTGGTTTGGTGGCTTTTTGACTGTGAAATGGGAAATCAGCAGCTCAGCTGATTTCATTCGTTTCACATCACCATTCCCACAGCAGTGGAAGGTGTTTCAAAGCAAGGGTGGGGATCAAGGAGGCACCAGGTGGGACCTTTGCCAAGTCGATCACAACAGGCTGGGCAAGGTCTCTGGAGGCCTTGCGGGGCTGCCCCTGCCCTCCCTGCACCTCTCTACTGCCACAGCAGAGCCCAAGGTGACTTTTTTGGAGACAAGATTGCTCCATTTACACGCCAGCATGCTGGCGGTCCAGGATGTGACTCCCACAGGGTTTCTCCACCACATGCTCTGTGTCCTTCTGTGGCATGGGGCTGGGTCTCACCGTCACTGTCACCCTCAGGACAGTCAGGTGAGCTGTGCCGAGCCCAGAAAGGGACTCATCCACCGTGTCCACGTCAGGGTGGTATCCTTCACCGCTGGGACCCAGAGAGCAGAGCTGTTCTGAAACAGAATGCCAGAACTGCAGACTGTTTCCTTGCAGCTCCTGTGATGGAGAAGGTGCTGCCATGGGAAGCCAAGACGACCCTGCCTAGTGGCCAGCCCGACAGGGTGCCAACAGCGAGGCACCGCTCCTGGGGAGTCCTCTTTGGGGTGCCCATCCCCCTCTCGGGGTGTCCATGCTCATCCGTGCCAAGCCAAGCACAGCACGTGTGTGCCGATGTCACCCCAGGGACGGTGTGCCCTGAGGCACAGCCGCCCCGAGGCCCCGCCGGGTCCTGCTCCCTCTCGCTCCGCGCAGGGCTCGTGTGCAGTGGCTGTTCGAGGGCCCCTGGCGCAAGAGCTGGCTGGGGGCAGCGCTCCCCTCCCCGGCTCCGCCACCTTTGCAGGCCGTGCTGCAGCTCCCTGCCTCTCCCCTTTCCGCTCACCGGAGAAAAGACAGGCATCCGTTCTGCTGGGGAGAAAGGTGGCAGAAACCTCTTACGGGAGGTTTTTGGTGTGTGCAAAGCAGGTTGGGTGGTGCAATACAGGATTAAATAGTGA
>NW_010400251.1:0-5140 GCF_000710305.1 Buceros rhinoceros silvestris
GCGGTGCAGGCTACGAATGGCGCAAACCTAGACTGACTAGCAGCAGCTGGCAGTTCGGTGCGTGGTGGAAATGCATGTCTTTGTCGTGGTTTTGGTACCGAAGAGGCACGTTTTTCGTTGAGGAAGGGTGGACGTAGGAGTTTGTCAATACCGGATGACGGTCTGGGGACAGCTACAGAAGTAACCAACCTGAAAACACTACCGTAAACCATCTAGACCATCCTCTAGACTAGTGTGTCTAGGTTATCTCTGACAGATTTTATGTAGTTTGTCATTGCCCTCGCAGCAAAGAAGATTCCGTTACTAAGAAATTCTATTTTTATTAGAAAACCTGTTCTAATATACAAGGAATGCCTGATACAGCTTCTTTATGTAAGGCTGATTCCTTTGCC
Organism: Buceros rhinoceros silvestris; assembly: GCF_000710305.1. Taxonomy (NCBI): domain Eukaryota; kingdom Metazoa; phylum Chordata; class Aves; order Bucerotiformes; family Bucerotidae; genus Buceros; species Buceros rhinoceros. Next base: position 393 of record NW_010400251.1, read on the forward strand.
TTTCCTCCCGTGAAACAGCGGGGATGATGAGGCTCTGCCCTCTTTGCCACAACCTTCCCCACTATGGGGAACCGTTGTGTTTCCCCGCGGAGCTTTGCAGTTGCTGAGGAGTTCCTAGCTCGCTGCCACCAGGCACTAGCAACACAGCGGCAACAGCAGCCCACAACTTGTGCTCAGGGAGGGACCCTTTCTAAAGCTGGAGGGCAAAGCCTTATAGTGATGAGAGAATGTAGGTGGTCCAGGACTAGTTCTGTTTCCTGGTGGAATCTGAGGACCCAGACCGTCATAGATTTGGAAGGAGCATAATGGCCACAGAGGGTTTGATTTAATTCTGTGCCAGGTTCCATGGTGGATTTAATGGGCAGGGTTCCTCAGCTGTGAAGGACTTCTGAGGCTATATCATCACCTGTCCCATTCCTGCCGCGCATAAACAAAACCTTAGCAAACAAAAGAACCCCGTTCAGTATTGTGAGGCCTTTGTGATTTATGTGGGTGCACTGGTGTGTAATGCTGGCATATTCTGGGCCTCTGGCCCTTTCCGAGTACAAAAGGAAGGTTACTCTGCACTGGACGATAAGGCCAGTACCGTTTTAATGCTTTTCACAATAATGTCTTTAGGTGAGCAGAAGTTTTCAATTTTAGTATTAATGAAGATAAAATAAGCCCATTAGTTCTCTTTTTACTTTAACTGAAACTTCCACTAATCTTGACCAAACTTTCACTTAATTTGTACTGAAACCTCAGCCACCTTATTTAAACTGACAGAAAAAAATGTAAAGACAGAATTGTATTTGCCTTTTTTTTTTCTGAACAAGTAGCTGTTTTTATTGTCACTGGGATGAAAACTGCTGTATGTGAAATTTGCAAGTTTCACTGCACCACTGGAAAAAGTGTAGGGGCTGATAAATAAGAAGTGTCAGGACCCACAGTGCCAGACCAAGGCTACCTGGAATGGTTACCTATCATCTCATCAATCTGTAAAGCTAAAATCAAAATCACACTAAGCTTCTGCCATAATGGGAAAGTGACTTCACACAGGGCTATTTTCCTGGTATTAACTTTGAAAGCTGCATTGTAGTAAGCTTTGTCTACAGAGGTTTAAATTTTTCTGTGCCTTCCTCTCCACCTGCAGTTTGCTGCCAGGTAAGCCTCTCTTTAGAGGCTTTTCCGTCTCCATTTCTCACATGAATTGCAAGCTCCATAGGGAACTGAGTGTAATAGTGCTGTGGCTCTCCCCAGCTAAAGGCTCTGCTGGGTCTGGCAGAGATGAGTGTTTCCTCTCACAGGAGGTTCCCAGCTCTGGAAATGAGTCAATGCTGAAATGTCAATTCTGGGCTCAGAATCTGTAATCTACCTTCTAATCTAAAGCATTATCTGCTCTGATTGATCTCACAGCTGTCAATATATTATTGTTGTTCAGCTGATTTTACAGAAAGAAGCCATGATTTTAGTTAGCTTTGGTTCATTGATGCAACAAAACTTCTCTTATGCTCCCCGTGGGCTGAGGTGGGAGAAACTGCAGCACCGTGCAACTAATGGTGCTGATGCATGGGGAGAAGGGCCGTGTCCCCCCGAGGAGCCTAAACACAGAACAGGATACCCCATGACACTTGGGAACCAGTGGTTTGTGACTGCAGACACAATTTTTCATCGCCATTAACTTCATAAGATGACCACCTGAGGTCTGCCCTAGACACTGATGTACAAGGGTGGAGTGTACTGAGAGGATTTCGTTTTCCCTTGGCTTCATATTAAGCTGCAGTAAAGACTGCCCATCTCACTGGAATACACAGCGTTTGCAGTTGTGGCAGTCCTCTGTGCCAATCTGTTGCCTGGACAAGCTGGTTGGGTCTTGGTTTATTCTCTCTGTTGGATGTTAACAAAATGCTTTCTCATTTCATCAAGGGCAAATGGTAACTCAGAAACAGCTATGGAGTATTTTGGCTGCACAGTCCTAAGGAAGAAACTGGTCTGTCTCTTTACTGAGTTTTCCAAAGAGATCAGAATTCCTGTGCGTTCAGACTGCATTAAATCAATGTTGCTGAATCTGGAGTTTGAAAATGTCTTGGGATAGTTGGAAGTAACTAGTCATGACACATTATTTCACTATATTTTACTGCTCAAAAAATAAGAAATTCATCAGGTTTTTTTAATGTCACAAGCACTGTGACACAAATTCTCCAACAGGTATTTCCTTGGTATTTTGTTTTTGTGGAGAATATTCCCGTAAATATATGAACACCAGCAGAGTAGGATAGAAACAACAAAAGTATTGCAGGAATAGACATTTCCCTGACTTGTTCGTGAATGATCAACTACTGCCAGTATGTTGAAGGACCTAAAATGGGGCTGCTGAAATGTGAACCTGTTGTTCTGACTAAGCCTCTGCTTTCCCAAACATTTGTAGTCAAAGATTCCTTTACGCTTTTTAACTTGGATAGCTCTCTTGGCTACTCTGTGATTTGCCTAATTTAAAGGGAAACATCCTGGATCTTGGAGCTTCGTTTTTGTATAGATACGATAGGTATTTTAATACTCTTAGAAAGGTGAGACAATTACCCAGCAATAAATCTTGAGAGCACCCTAAGCTTAAATTTGCATCTGTTTTGTGGAGTGTAGGCACTTTACGCTTTAGGATATCTATTAACATAGTAGGATTTTTTTAAAAAAACCAAACCCCAAGTTGTACATGAATTACACATGGTTCCTCTCTTCAGCACAACCTTTTGGTAACTTTTCTATTGCAAAATTTATTCCTCTGTAAGCAGGCAGCTTAACCTCATTGACATAGTTCTTTCTTTGCTTTAGTATTTAAATCCTGGAACAATCTAAACCTGCCTTGAAATGTTAATTTTTTGAAACCTGGATTCAAAGCATCTTACAGCAAGAAATTGGTCCTGGTTCCTCTAGGCTATGAGGCTTCTTGATAATACTGTTCAGATGGAGATCTATTGGCTTCCCTGTGTTTTTCAGAAGTTGCAAGCATGTTTCACCTGCCATTTCAGAACATCAAATAAAAGAAATTCAGTTACAATTATTGGAACAAATTGTCAGAGAAAAAGACCACAATGTTGTCTCAAAGTGTGTGGGAAAGGAGGACCACCAGAAACAAAAATCAAATCTGCAGACTAAATGGAAGAAGAAATCATCTTGCTCTTAGATCCTTCTCCCTAGCTCGAAACACGGCTACAAGGTACTCACAAAATTCTAGCTTTGTTCTAATGAAATCAGTGCTGTTTTGACAGGACGACATTTGACTTTTAGCATAATGTCATTACAGGAGGGCAATCATTCTTTAGGTCAAAATGGCTGTAGCACATCCAGTACCACTAAGAGTCTCACACTACCACTTCCTTTCTCTCTTCTGATTAACCACAGACTGCTCTCTTACTGTTTTTCCTACATGGTAAAATTCTCCCTTGAGTTTTTGAAAGGCATGTGCCAAAACATACATGCACGCCCGCACAGTGTGCTGTAGAGCAGGTGCTGAAAGCATGTCAGGACAAGGACTTCAACTCTTGGCTCAGCACCTACTGTTGCTGCATGGTTGACTGGCTTCCAAAGCATGGCAAGAGCAGCACCCTTCAGCTGCTCTTGCCAAATCAAATGTGGTTTGGTCCCCAGCCGAGACAGCTCACGGCTCTGATTACCTCTTCTCTGAACAGATATAGCAGAGCTATCACAAAGTAAAGGACAGTGACAGAGTTATGAGGCATGTGGAACAATTTCTGTATGAGGATAGACTACACAGATGAGGACTGAGATTGACTGTGGAAAGTTACAGTGGTTCTTAGTTCTCCGCCCCCATCACATACCTGCCCATACAGTGGCTTTCAAATTGGAATGATATTCCTGAAGAATTTACTTTGGGAGGGGTTAAAGCATATGCAGAATGATGATCTGGCTGATGCAGTCTACCTGCATTTCCAAGAGGCTTTTGTCAAAGTTTCATATCAATTTTTTTTAAGGAAACTAAGCAGGTAGGAGATAAGAAAAAAGGCCATGGCATGGAGACAGGTTTGAAAGGTAGGGCAAAGAGGGTAACAGTAAATGTTGGCCCTCAGAACAGAGGGAGGTTACAAGTGCAGGGATCTGAGATGTTGAAAATGATCTGAAAAAGGATATGAACAGTGAGGTTGTTTGCTGAAAGTTTGCTGATACAGATTACTTGATGGGTGGACAAGAAAAAATGGTAGAGTGACTGGGCAATGAGACAGGAAGTGAAATTCAAACTATGTACAGGGGTACACATGAGAAAAAAAAGAATTATCCTGAATTGATGTATAAAATCCTTGGAGCTGACCATTACCACTGATGGCCAAGATCTAGGGCTACCACAGCTAAAGCAAATCATATGTTGGAGATTAATTAGGAAAGGAGCAGAGAAAGCCATATGAATCCAAGGTCACGGAGTTGACTCTGGTTGTACTTCTGGTCCCCTCCTCTTAGTTAACAGGATGGTGAGACTGGATGATTTCAGAGAAGAGCAACAAGGGTCACCAAAGTCCAATGCCTTCTCTTGGAAGAACAACTGAGCAGGACAGGATTCTACAGCCTGGGAAGGAGATTAGTTAGGAGGGGAGGTGATAAACATCTACAAAACTCTTAAGTGCTGTGTAAAAGAACAGATGGGACTGATCATTTATTACTGACTGGGAGGAATCAAATGGAACTACTGGGAACCAGGTGGTTCATCCTCCCCAGGATCCCTCCCCACTCCAATGGTTCATGCAAGGAAAAAGCTGTCC
>NW_010400251.1:5247-6136 GCF_000710305.1 Buceros rhinoceros silvestris
TGAACTTGGCCAAGAAGTTTTGGCTGCTTCAAGCTGGCATGAATTCAAGAGAAGACTAGACAAAATTAAGAGCAGAGATCTATTTGGTCTTGTAAGTACAGAGAAAACATAAATAGCTCAGGAAATCCCCCAAACTAAATATAGTTGGAGCCAGAAGTGTTTGTTCATCCTGGCCTATAACTAAACTCAGAGTTGGAGGATCCTTGTTCTGACCTAGCACAACTACTCTTGTACAGTTACATTACAAATATCCAGTATAATACAGGCACTTAACGCCACCGTGTATGTGGGAGCTGGCATGCATCTACCAAATAGTGTCGAAAAGTGTATCTTCACCACAGGTCTCAGTCTGAGATTCTTCATCTAACAGTTAGCCAAATAGTGTCAAAAAGTGTACCTTCACCACATGTCTCAGTCTGAGATTCTTCATCTAACAGTTAAACCCACTAAGCTCTGCCATTAAGCCAATACAGTCACATTTAGTTTGACAGTTGCAACTTCTGCTTTCATATCCATTTCCTTCTTTCTTGAATAGTCTGGTAACTGACCACAGTGAACATAAGGATTATTCCTCTTCTATACAATTTTAATATTTTCATTTGTCCTTCTATCTCTCTTCAGTTAAAGTTTTTTCCTTAAGTCTTTTAGTCAAGAATCTGCTTTCCCCACAGCTTATGTGAGTAACATTTTCCATTTTATTCCCTTTCACTTTCTTTTTCCTATATGAGAGTTATTGAGCCAAGGCAAATTTCTGGCTTATGTAACCAAAAGACTTTGACTCTTACATACTGAATCAGACGCTTGCATCAGCTTGGGGCAGTGCTGCTTCCAGGGGTCTGTCTCTGCTAGAGATGGCCATTCACTTCATACGGTGACAAACAGGAATGTG
>NW_010400251.1:6332-15724 GCF_000710305.1 Buceros rhinoceros silvestris
CTGCTGCTCCTGAACACAGGCTCGGCGTGCTTATTAGCCACATAACCCTTAAAGAAACCTAAGGGTGGGGCACGAGAAAGCTGCTACAAAGCAGGTATGGCAGATGCGTGCTCTGTATGCAGAAGCCTAAGTCTCAGGCAGTGACTCAGAAGACCTTTTCTTATTCACATCACATTCTTTTAATATCAAAGCACAAAGGCAGCTGTTAGGTAAGCTGATCAAAGCAAGAAATTGTGTGGCTAAGGAGAAACCCTCCCTTTGCCATATGCACAAAAAGGGTTAACAGCTCTCAAGCACAAAAGTAACCCCACTGAGGTTCAAGGTGACAATCACGGATGTTAAGAGCCAGTCAGTCATTTTCTGTCACTAGACCCTGGCTTGTAGACAGACAGTGCTCCTGCAGGTTTTCAGGTAGGCGTCTGCCGCGTCGACTGCCAGTGCTGGAGATCCCCGAGGAAGCCCCCCTACACTGATGCTGGAGGGGGTGCACCCAGCCCTCCAGACACAGACAGCAACACTGCCTGGTATGAAGGGGCGGGGAACAGGTAGGATTTATTTTTGTCTGTACTTAAGGGTAACAAAGCCAGAGAACTCCCTTTGAATTTAGAAAACTATACGCTTTACAAACGGGAGCTATGGTCTGTAAAGAAAGGCGATACGTGCACATACTGCTATGCAATATTTGTATTTGTTTCTGTCTTTTCCTGTATCTATCGTAGCTTTACTATTCCGTTGTAAGTATGTGGAAAAGCCTAAGGCTTTCCAGCTGTTTAACAAACCATTCAACTGTACATCCTTTTACATGAGCTGGCTTTATAGCTCAAAGGCACAAGCGGAGACCTCTCCTTTAGAACAACAGGATTGGCCATAACGAGGTTGAGTATCGGAAGCGTATTCCCTGGCAAATAAAAGAAAAAGTGGCGGCAGGTACAGAACATGTTAAAATAAAGTTGGCAGTGTACTTAACTGTTTCATAAGCAGCAATGGTATAATCTGCAATTAAATATCACTTGTATTATCTGCTGCTTGTAGGCAGGATGTCACCATTTATGGATTATGCAAGGATAATTCTTCACAAAGAGTTTTGCACCCATTATTGAAGAGTATCCCTCAGGAATCAATGAAGAGAAACATTGTACTGTCAGTTAAGCTGCTAGCTGTAGTACTCAAAATACTTAACGCATTTGAATTAGGAGACTAGCGTTCAGATACTGAGATAAAGCACCAAAAAGAATGGAGGAAAACACAAAATCTTCTCTCTGTAGTCTTGTACCTGAACATTACTTGAAATACCACTCAGGAGAACAGTTTATGGGTTCTTCCTTCCAAAGAGTCTTCAGACGCTGGGCCCAGGCAATCAGCATCTCCTTCCTCTTCTCCTCAGAGACATACTCCGGAGCAAAGCAGATGTGAGGTGCAAGGACTTTGACACCACAAAAGTGCATGATTCCATGCTGCACTCAAAGCAGAGAAAGAAATGCCTCAGGAAAAAGTTAGCCCTTTCACTTTTAATTCAAGAATGTGGAAGACTGAAATCTGAACCTGCTTCTCTGACCCAATATAAGGCAGGTTTTCTAAACCTGTGTATTTATCAGGAGGAGGGAAATAAATTGCAAAAGTTCATTACCTATTCTGGCAGTCACTACTGAAGGTTAGGCATTAAGCAGAATGACATAAAATACACTGAAAAATAAGGTCAACTTTATTTATTCTGCTCTGTGGAATTTACTTTTAAGTGCTATTAAACTGATAGAACTGTTCTCTTCAGATGCTGTGTGCTATTAAATTTGCAAGGATCAGAGACAGCCTCAAGTTCATTGTATTGTTCCTGAACTGTGGTGTACTTATCTACTTTAAGTATTTTTTCTTAACCTTTGCCTCTGGCTTAGCCAAACGATCCTGAATGAAGCCTAGTGCCTTTCAAATCAGCTCAACTTGCCATTTCCGCCCCCCAGTGTACTTCTGAATTCACAGCTGCATTTCGAGTTCTTTGTCATGCTGACTTGCAAGCTCTGCAGCTAGACAGCCTCTCAGGGGCAGACAGCTAGGAACTGCACTGGGTAGGAGACCAAAGATGTTAAGCACATCCATTGTACTCTGTCAAGAAGCAGCTAGCCCAATTTGCCTTACCACCAGAATTGCTCAAAGCACACTTGTTATTTCTGAGAAAAAGGCAGCAGTGAGAAAAGCCATGCTAACTTTTGTATGCTGATCGTTAATGCCAGGATAACGTGGGACTCCTTTCCTGCCCCGCATCCTACATGAATCAGGTAGCTATGGGGAAAGGAAATCCTGCATGTTAGGGCTAAAGGAAATCTTGTAACGAATGAGAAACTTAAAAAGACTGACAAGTATAAGCTTTCTCCATATTCTAATCTGGAGGAAGGGGCACAAGACAACTGTACGACTCTGTGGACTTTTAAAGCAGACTCAGGATTTTAGGGTCCAATTTATAACCTGCAGATGCTTAGAATTGACAACTTAGTTATTTCTTATTGTATTATATTTCATATAAAATAAGCGATAATACAACTATTAAAAATAATTGGAATAATAAAAATTAAGGCAAACAACAAAATTTAATGTATTATACCTGCATGGGCCACAGGAGATAGCGAATGTCACCACTGATACCTCCTTTTGCATACGTCTCTTCAGTTCCTCCAGTGGTGAAAGAAAAGAGGGCTAATTTGTTCTAGAATGAAGAAAGCAGTGCTTTAGTTAGGCATGCTTAAAGAAGAGTGGCTGAACAGTTCAGGAGATATTCAGGGGAATCTGGACAGCATGAATTTCTAGAGAGGTGGTATCCTCTTCTTTCCCAGACCTTACGTGTAGCGGCAGCTCTCAGGCAAAGATTGACTGTGAACAACCAACCAGTGGGATGTGTGTCAGGGCTTTGGGCAGAGACAGGTTCAAAAGAAAAGGAATTACGTGTCCGACACCCTTGTGTGAAGCAGGGCTGACCCTTGTCCTCCTCTACGCAATGTTTGGGAACCGTGGCTGGAAAGCACTCTGTTACTCAGAGTGTCTTTATTCCTGTCCTTTCTGGATGCAGCAATGGAATGCTACAGTCCCTCTTGCCAAGGAGTAAATTGAGAACCAGTTATTTCTCAGGTGTTCTAAACCCCCATGTTTCTTCTGCTTCTGTAACTATGATTTTAGCTGTGGGCTTGTGCGCAGCTTCTACCCTCTCAGTTTTAGCTTCCGTAATTGAAATAACATTTTCCATTGCAGTATCAGAACTGCTTTGAGCCTGCACTCAGCCTGCAGCTATGACCATTGGGGATCACTCCTGTTCATCTCAGTGAGGCAGCCATTCCTCAAGTGTAGACAAACGGAAATGTCTGGAATTGTTAAGATCAGAAATTACAGAGATTAACATGCAGCAAACAAAAATGTGAAAATAATATTGTTTCTGGATGCTGTGGTTGTTACCAAATAACATCCATCAGACAGTGGGCCAAAATTTCCCAGGGATATTCCCAGTGCCAAGGAGAATTAAAAATTTATGAATTGTCATCTGGAGGTACTGATCTTGCTTAATTTATAAGCTACAGAGAATAAAAGATTGAAAGGAGGTAGTTAGGACAGGGACTTGTGCACTGGGTATTTCAGGTTTCTGATTAAGTTTTACAGTTTAATTCTAACCTTTGACTTCTAATCCCAGAACAGAATCCTGTCACCTGTTGTAGTATCTATCTTGCTCATTACAGATCCGTGCAGTTTTAGGAAATGGATCAATTTAAACTGCTTGCAAGCTGTAAGCCATCCCAGTGCACTCTGATACACCTACCAAATTATAAAGTCCAGTTTGTAGGCTAACTAAAAATCTCGAGGAGATTGGTTACATCTTCAGGAACCACTGCACTCTCCTTGCTGTACTACCTTTCAGACAGTTTTAACAAGCCAGAAAGTTACTCAACATGTTACCAAAGCATTATTTTGAGAGAGCGTAAAGTGAGAGCTTTAAACAAATATAATGGAAAAGAAAGACCAATATCCTCAAAAGCATTGTGCAAATCTTGATCTTTATAAAAACAATCTCAAAAACATACCTTGAGAAAACCGGAATCATAACAGTTGGGGAATTCGTAAGCAAATCCTTGGACCAAGACTCTGTCTATCCAGCCCTTCATGATTGCTGGCATGCTGAACCAATACAAGGGAAACTAGGCAAAAAGTAAATTACCTTGTGAACACAGACAGTCCGAGCCACCCTCAGGCCCGGTCTACAGGCCAAATCCTACTCTCTTAATCTGTCCAGATCTTATCCATGTCTTCTTCCAGCTCTCTGTCAGGGGAGGCAGTAACTGTGCTTAGCAAAAATAACTGCAGTGCTTTCTGTTTGTAGTAGCCTCAGGTACATACCTGAGCATCTACAGCACACTAACAGCATGAGGAATGCGAGGGCTTCCGCACGAATTAAAGCATGATGAAGCAAACAGGTGCCATTTAATTCAGACTTAAGACTGTACAGGATTGTGTCTCCTATTGCTGGAATACGAAAGGAACATATGATCTAATGGAGGACATGGCCAAAATGCACAGAAAGCGCCTTTTTACCAGGACTGACATCTGGTGATCAGTTCTGATCTGCCAGCCTACTGACAAATGCTGCAGGATCTTGAGAAAGACTTACCCTGCTGACATGATGACCCTGAATCACTTTACTGAGAAGGAAACCTCTGTAACACGAAGAGCCTCTGCTTCTATATCCTCCATTTAGCCCACGGGAGCACAGCCTAAGTTATCACGTTTTATTTAGGTTACCTCGAATGCCTTATGGACTCCTCTTCTAGGATGCATTGCTATCCCTAAGCTTTTGCACACACTGCAGTACAGAAGAAATCCTGTAAAAGCTTACCCACATGTGGCTTAATCCAAGATGGAAACAATGCGGAAACCGGGCAGTCACCATTATCTCTAGAAGTGGTGAGTTGAGGCTGCAGTTAATTTAAAATTACTTTATGGTGTCTTTAAGAGGCCTTTTTTTTCCTGCACCAGAACATACTCAACTTCATAGCATTCTACAGACAGGAAGTAGAAAGCAACCCCTTCCTTCAGGGATGTTTTACTGTACTTATCTCAGAAGCAGTATTGTAAAAATGACAAAGAACTTCAGCAAAATGCTTAATTGAGGTATGGTCCTAAATTTCATCTGGAATGGGGCAGTGGAGTACGTACAGGCCATGCCTAAGGCTAACAGACACACAGGCACACAAGGAAATGTGGGGCTAGTATTGCCCTACTCGGTACGTCTGGGTCTTATGGACACCAAGGACAGATCTAGCGCAGTGGAGAGCAGAGACAGGGTGTTGTGATTCATTATTAAGTCCAGATAGTGCATCTGCAACTCAGCGCTAGATGAGGACACCCCATTTGGGGAAGTCCAAATTCCCCAAGATCGCTGGCTGCTCCCTTTCTGATAAACATGGTTGTGCACGTCTTTGCGCATCCAGATACGAAGTTTGTCCGAGTGTGGTGAGTTACTGGACTTGCTGTTGCTTCAACCTGGACAACTGTGCTATTGAATTACTGGATTTGCTGACCCAGATGACTGTACTACAGCTCTGTATTTGTTACGGTACCATTACTTAGAGATTAGGTGTTTATTCTTAAAGCTGTAACCACATCCCAAACCTATAACTTGGCCAGTGTGGAGCCATTACCTGTGTGAAAAACTCATGCTGTGCTAGCATGAATAATGCTCACACGTGACCTGGTATTTTTGATATTGTCTAAAATCCACATCATATCAGAAATCCCAACACCTTGAAATTGCTACACTGGATACAGATTGGTTTATGCTGATGGCGGAGCTGCTACCTCTTTTTGCTCTGGCTAGATTCAACGTTCCTAATGAATCTATCAGCTTCTCACTATTGCTTTTCTTTTGTTCAACCCTGTATACTACAATTGAAGTCTTTTTAAATGCAGTTTAAAATAATGACCTGAAAAATCAGTAGGTCTGCTTCCTGCACCTTCTTTTGCTCTTCAATCACATCACTGGATAAACCTCCTCTCTTGTAAGCTTCCCATGTCTCCACGCCGTAATTGAATTCCTCAGAGTTGTGCAAGCAGCCTGTGGGTAGAAGTGAAGAGTCATTCCTTGCCTTTTTTCTAGCATCGCAGACAAACACGAATCAGATACATGTTGCAATCTACAGTTCTAAATTGAGTTACTGCTTTCCATTTTTCCTTTTTTTTTTTTTCGGGTGGATATTCAGCGTCATCACAGCTGAAGGTGATTTGGTTTTACTCTGGAGAGGAACATAGTGTCTCAGAGTACTAAAACATTCACAACCCAGGAAGTGCAATGAGAAGACCTAAACCCAGCTCTAGACTTCGGTGATGCAGGTGGATGACTTAAGAAGATTTAAGAGAATTTTGCTAATTGCTCTGCATTAGGGATTACTGAAACCACCACACAGTTGCAAGCACTATGTGGCTACTTTTCAGCCTCTGTAACGGGGAAAACTCAGCAGGGGCTGGGGAACCAGTAATGGCCAGCTCTGCTGACTCAACTGCAGTTGAACGAGCCGATTCAAGTATGTCTGAATCAGACACATAAATTCATTCTGCTGATTCAACTAGCAGGTCATCAGTCTCTAGCAGAAGAGAGGGAGGCAGTAGCCTCATGAATTACCCTCTAGCAAATCACAGATCAGTATCCGAAGGCATTTCTCACCCATGAGAAACGGATTTCAGAGACTGACTGTGGACCCGGGCTAATGCATTTTTCCCTCTCAATAATGTCACTGTGAGCCAAGGATCATACTCAGAAGTGGACTTCTAGAAGTGCTTTTGTCTGGGCATTAATAAATTTCTGCTTGTTTTTGTCAGTGCTTGCACTGGACCTCTGCTACTTGGTTTTGATTCTCGTTTTAAAGAAAGAGTTTCAGCTGTCGCAGATTTGTTATGGCAGATTGTTGTTTCCTAACCTGGAAAAATACTGAGGCTAAATGCTAGTAAAAGCACAGTGAAAATATCACATAAACCTAAAGAAAGCATCTCTGCTTTTCTTAAGTCTTAACTGCATCATCTAGTAATTTTTAGTAATCATAAAATAAATACCCAGGTAGTCGGCAAGTGCCAATACAACTCAAAAGCCCAAGCACTTCAGTGTCTGGCGCTAACTTGCAGAAAGCATTTGTAATCGTGTTCGTTACGAGAAGGTGGTTCATAGAATGTGTTTTCACTCAACTGTAAATACTGTAAAAATAATAGTTTTCCCGCATTCAGTCTAAAGGCAAACACTGTTTCCCAAATCTGCACTATACAGGTATTTCACTGTTTTGATTGAGGAGCCATTTCTAGTGATTTATTTAAATAAAGATGATACTTTTTGGGTTCCTACAATGACATTTCTTAGTCAATGCTAATAGAAAATAAAAAGCTGGGTCTTGCTAGCTGAGGATATTTGTACAAAATAATAGCAACTATTTTTTCGGAGTGCACCTAAAGGCGTGGTTCTGGATTGTTAATGCAGCAGGATAGACAAGGTGAAAGTTTGTCTTGTGGTAATTGTTGAAAAAAAGGGGAATTTTGGCTAGTCTCACCAACAATGTCATTTCTTGTTGCTCTTGGCTCAAACTGCATTGCATATAAATCAGACACCGTGACACTGCAGCCCTGCTTGCTCAATTCTTCCACAGCAACCCTCTTCAAAGATCCATTCAATGACTTGGGCTCTTGATGTGCGTACACTATCAGGACTTTTCTCCCTGGAGGCAGAAAGAAAACCAAAAGATGCCTTTGAATACAGAAGGCAGATACGAAAGTTTGCGGGGCCAGTCCTTCATTTTTCTGTAGTGTGTTTTCCAAGCGGCACAAAACTAGTGAAAACAGAATGACAGTGGCAGCACTTGACTCCTGCTCAGTAGCTATGAGTGACTCATGAGGAACTAATCCTGCAATTTTGTGCTACACTGGGCTTTCCTAGGTGGAATTCAGTGGACAGTGGGTGCACTTCCATAGCTGGTCACAATGCCCTACATCAGCACAAGCCAGTCCTTCCTCGAGTCAGCATTTGTGTTCATCTGATTCCACTGCAAACCACCCCCCACTCCCCACACCCCCCCCCAAAAGAAAAAACAACTCACAAAACCATCTCACCAACAACAGGAAAAAAAAAAACCAAACCAAAACAGCTATCTGCTGGTTTAGCTCCCTGGGCTGGGTCAGACAAGCTACAGTGCGAGTGTGAGGGGCAGGCTGGGATCAAAGCAGTGCCAGCTCAGATTCCCTCAAACTGCCGTGGACTCAACTTCTGAGAGCTCAGAGCATCTTCCTACTGCCACGTGGGATCCCCCTGGTAGGTGCTGCGCGAGTGACAATGTGGGGGTAGATATTTAAGATGCCATTATCCCACTTCCTCCTCATCACAGCAACATCGATAGAAAGCAAGGTGGTTTTTATTTTTTTTTTTTAGATGTGAGAGTGAGCTGTCTAGTGCATCTCAAACTGTGGACAAAAGGGATTTAAGGTAAGCTGAGCGGCAAGACGGGTATGTTGGGATTGCGCTTCTTAAATCCTGACTGCCAACACAAAAACTCAGACACAGCAGCTGTACGGCCCAGGTAAGTTTAAGGTGTCAGAGATAATTAACAGAACCAGAGCTGAAGGCTTGAAGAAACAATACCTCATTTTTAACCTACGTTATAAGGGGTGATTACTTCTCCAGTGTGCCATGAAACAGCAGCTTTGCCAAAAGACTATTAAGATTGATGGTCAGATGCTATTTAAAGGCCTGTTTCATAACTTTTTCTGGAATCCAGGGCAGTTACCTCTTCGCTGTTCCCGCAAACTCCCAGCAAACAGGTAGTTCAGTGGCTGGAGATGACCCAAGCTCACAGATGGGCCAAGATTAATTCTGTAAGATGCTGGTTTGTTTCCATTTCAGTGGGGCTGGGGCACTCACCGTGCTCGGAGAGACCAGAGTTTTCAAAGGTATCACTTAAGTAATTTCAGTCATTTGAAAAATTAATATCTTAGTATCCCAACATCTGAAAAAGTAATACCTTAGTATGCCAGCATTACAGATAGGGCACATACTTGTGTGCCCAGACCTCAACTGAGCAGCGATTTTATTGGTGTTTGTTCTCACCTGCCATTTTCTGGAAGCCCTTGGTAGCTTCTGTCTAGAGAATCAGACACAGCCTGTGAACTCAAATGACAAATTTGCTGATGTGAGAAACATCAGGAAAAGGCGCAAGGACGATCGCTGTTGCAGTAGTAAATGTACCATTCTGCGGGGATGCGGAGGGGCTGTGAGGGGAAAACACTGTGCCAGCGCCCGTGTGTGTGTGTGCATACGCACGCACAGCCGTGCCCTGCAGCTGCAGGACCCCCCGAAGGACGCGGCGGGCCGCGCCGCGCCGGGCCGCAGGCGG
>NW_010400252.1:0-251 GCF_000710305.1 Buceros rhinoceros silvestris
GGGGGCCACTGCCCTCGGTGCCTTGGGGAGGGGGCTCAGGAGGTGCCCCAGGCCCCAGGGAGGAGGATGAATTGCCGAGGCACAGGCTGCTCTTGGGGACAGATGGGGACAAGGGGGTGTTTTCCTCTAATCCCTTTGCCTGCCCCCACCTCTGTCCCCGTGGGGGACTGATTCGGGGAGGGGTGTGGGTTGGCTGACCCCTCCTTGCTGTCTCCCCCCGACCCTGCAGGGCCCCTTGCACTCGCCGCTGG
>NW_010400252.1:516-737 GCF_000710305.1 Buceros rhinoceros silvestris
CCTCCCGGTGCTCCCGGGCTCTTTGGGATTCGCCTCTGGCCCAGCTGCATGAGGCCCTCGCTTTCTGTTTGGCCCCTTAACACGTCCCTCACATCGACAGCTCTCCCTATGGCCCGACCTACCTGTCGCCTCCGCCTGAGCCCAGCTGGA
This sequence comes from Buceros rhinoceros silvestris, assembly GCF_000710305.1. NCBI lineage: Eukaryota > Metazoa > Chordata > Aves > Bucerotiformes > Bucerotidae > Buceros > Buceros rhinoceros. The sequence goes on from NW_010400252.1 coordinate 667, forward strand.
GGAGGTAAAGGTCCCCCCAGGGCTGCTGGAAACCGGGGTTTGCTCTGCGGGAAAGAGCACCTGGAGGTTTG
>NW_010400253.1:0-5348 GCF_000710305.1 Buceros rhinoceros silvestris
TTATTTTATTATTTATTATTACTATTTTTTCCTGAAAGGGACTTCAACCCCAATCTGAATTAGGACAATTCTATGAAGTCACCTCTGTTTCATGGAAATTTTAAGGTTAGATGTCTGATGTTCTCAGTATTTTAGTATTACCCTGCACAACCCTACATACCATGGCAAACCCTGACTAATTCTACTAGTATGCTTTGAACAGACAAGTCACAGATTTGTAAATATTAGGTTTCCCATCTGAAAAACAGTGATAATGGTACTTGCCTCTCCGTTGAGAAGTCAGCCGTAAAATTTAAAATTTAGGAAATGCTAACCTGTTGAAAGGAGTGTGTTTTCTATTTTCTGTTTTTACTAATAACAAGTATATTTTCTGAACCAAATAAACTCCAACTGATACCAGAAAAATAAATATTTATGTCTAGCATAAAATTTTCAGCTCTTTCAGATTTTTTACCTGTAAATTTGTAACAGTCAGGAGAGATTTTGAGGAGTCAAATTTCTGTAAGGGCTGTAAAATGAACAAAAGCAAAAATAAGTGATGTGCTACAATATGAGTATAAAACAAGTGAGTTATCAGAGTAGTGGACAAGTATAGTGCATTTCCAACAATATTCTGAGGGCTCTGAAACTACCAACAATCACTTGGCTTCTACAAGCTTTACATTTCTGAACCATAACCTGAGACCAAAATTATCCCTACACCTCTTACGCTATTCACCACAATTCTTCAACTTGAAGCAAGGGGAGGAAAAGGCATAAACCAACAAAAATCCTTTTTCAGATTCTAGGAGCCCTATAGACACCAGCCATTAATTGCCTTTATGTTCTTCACATTTCTGAAGCCCAAATCTACCTCCAGACTTAGCACATACCTCCTCTGCTATTCACTAAACGTAGCTCTGTGAATGGAATGAAAACAAGAGCTGCACATCAAGATGAACTTGAGACTTCAGCCTCCTTGAGGGCTTTTAAAGCAACTATTTCTTCACTTGTACATGCTTCAGTTTTCTGAACACTAACCCTAATTCTAGTCCTTGCTCAAAACCCCTTCACTTTCTCACCAGGAGACAAATCAGTCTACTGGGGGGAAGTCAGAGTTAAAGCTAGTTTCCAGCCTTTGTCATAACTGAGTCCTCAATGTACAACTGTCACTTAGGTTCTGTGTGGGTTTTATTAACTCTTATTAACTGCTATACTCCCGATGTAGCCCACTACCATCCCTGTCATTCCCTAGACATGGGTCCTTCTTATTCTGAGAGCTGTGCAAAAGTCCAGCAAGCACTTATCTTTCACATGTAGCACAGCCTAAACAGAGACCTAATGCTGAGCCTCCTCTGCTGTTCACCCGAACCTGTGAACCCAGCTAGAAAAAGTGACAAATCAACCAGAGCTCACTCTAACTCTGTGAGCTCTTCAGACAATATACAAATTAAGGAAAGGTCTTAAAGATGCATTTTAACCTGACTAGAATCAGTAAGGAGTAAATGAATTATACTGTAGCCACAAACAGGGAAACTGCAGAATCACCTCCAGTGAAGATGATGATAACTCTTTATGGCTCAGCCTAGTGAGAATGTAATGTAGCTTGTGCTCTAAGGAAAATCGTTAGATTTAAAGCCTAGTACCGCTAGGTTGTTCTAGATGAGTGCTTGTCCATATTTCTGGCTTTTTAAATGCAAATATTTTACATCCTATCATAAATGTAAGTGTAATTATTCCTTTATTAATTAGCTCAGAGATTGATTTGTTGGGTATTTCCAAAAAACATACTGCTGTTCTGTGCTGGTTATAGCCATTGTGAGGCTGCAATATAAGGACAGTTGCCACAGGTCAGCTGGAAACTCCCTCTCAGGGTTTGGTGAGGTGGAAGGGGGGAAATTTCCCTTCAAATCAGCTCATTAAACTCAATTTGCCCTACAGTGCTAGTTTCACTGTCCACCACACAGGGTAAGGGAAGAAAATGTGAAGTCATGGAGATGGGTTAGGAATTCCCTTTTCAGCACAGCCGGTAATTATCACCTGATTAGAAATATCATCCTATTGCATTTATAGAATATGGCTGTACAAGAAAGTTAAATCCACACTTCTGTCCCTACCTGTCCACTAGTCTTCTACCATACAATCCAGTTCCCTAGAGCTGTCACACACACTTTGGTGTCAGGGGGTGACATCTGCCTAAAAGCACCACTCAGATAAAGAAGACCTTGATTAGATTTGTCCAGCAATAACTCATTAGATTATTTTGGTATGCATTTGGAAAACAAGGAAGGGCCTCATGATCGTGTGGGGCCAATAGGTCTGTAACTGCCTGCACAGGTAGGCTCACTGGTAAGACAAAGAAGCCCAGGTCAATTCTTAACAGCTTCATAACCTTGTAGCACATTAGTGATCAAGGTAAGATCACTACTTGCCTTTAGGTATGGGGAAAATCCAAGTGACATGACTGACAAAGCTCTGAAGACACCAATAGCTCTTACTACCAAGTAACACTTGGGGCTCCCCTCACACTGCCTACAACCCAGAACCCCACGTCAGCCCCTGGGGCCATCAGCCCCTACCCAAGCAGTGCCACAGCTGGGCTGGTCTTCAGTTCCCCACAGCCCTGCCTTGCCATTGATCTCCTGAGCTGGACCCACCTGTGGGCCCAAATTCCAGTCCAGCCTTGTCCAGACCCCATGGCCCTGTCCAGCCCCAGTGCCTGGGGCTGCATCTGCTGGGTGACCCCCACCTCCAGGCTGATGTCCTGGCCCAGGCTCAGCCTGTCGCTGGCCCCGCACAGGTACCTGATGCCCTGGGCTGGGGGCAGCCCCAGCTGCCCTTCAGCTGCCCTGCTCATGGCTAGAGCAGTGGGGCAAGAACTCTCCCCATATTTTTAATGTCTACAAATGCTATCACAGATTATTTTTTCAACAGTATTATCTGCACCGCTTACTGTATAAAACAGACAGCACTTTTGTTTCAAAATTTATTTTCATTTCTGCTGTTCAGTGAGAGAAATTAATGTCATTCCATGTCTACTATTTGACCTGCCTATTGGAAGAAATTTAGGAATTTTTTAGGAAGGTGTAATAACTTGCAGATGTGGAGTATGTGCAGTTTTATGAAGAGAGTTGAGTGTTATAGTTCAACATTATAGTTCACTGGTGTTTACCTTCATTTGTTCAATTTTTCTGTATCCTGCAGGTATTTTCCATGGAATTCTCTCTCCACGGTTAAGCAAAGACAGTTCATGAAAGGCCTCTGTAAAAAATCCTATATCTGTAAGTACTTTAATCTGAAAAATAAATCACAGAGCCTTTGATTTAAATAATTTTTGATTATTCTTTTTGCGCAAAAAGTATTCAAAGATACATTTAAAGTAGATTTAGCTACTGGAATAGTACACTGATGGAGAATGCTCCTCAATGGAAATAATTTTTTTACATTTTATAATAAATATCTGAACTTTCAAAGATGGATCTTTCACTTTAAAAAACAAAAATTTTAAAAAAACCCAAAAATATATTCTTCAAAAACTTGTTCCTGACAAAGGAAAAGAAGTTAATTCATCTGGCTAGAGCTTTGAGTGTCAGTCCAAGATCAGCCCCTTATCAAAATCTGCTTCACAGAGTTACTCATCTTAGTCTTGTACTGCTCAGCTACTCTCCCTAACCTGTTATCAGCATTTTCTGAAAATATCTAAAACAAATAAAACTTTGAGTCTTACTACAAGTTAGGTTCCTTCAAAAGAAACCAAAACACCACCAGCAAGTGAACATTAGTGAAATGACAAAGGTCTGTTCACAGAAGTCTGACATCCTGGTTCCACCATGGTACTGATAATGAATCCAGGATTGAACATTGTGGAAAAAAAAATCATTTATGTTTTACACTTAAGAAAATATTTAAAAGGACAGTGGAACAAGAATTAAAAATGCCAAGTAAAATTGGATCTAAGAGGGAAAACATCATGATCATATCTCTAAGGAGAATGCTTTTTAAATGGAGAGTAGAAATAAATGATGGAAATACTTATTCTCTGTAGGACATTAACAGTAAAACTGTATCACTAACTTTACATCCTACTAAAATTGAGAATATAAATAATAATTGCATTTAGAAAGTAGTCCTATTCTACAGTCTGTGGTGCTAAGAAACAGTAAGCAACAACAGAACTTTAAATCATTACTTTTCATGGTAGCGATATATGAAGAACTATTAAATTCACTACATTTAACAAACAAATGAAAAATTTATTTGAAATAAACTGTGTTGTGAGAAAGAGAAAATTTCTTCGGTTACCTTGAAAATTCTTACTTCGATACATTTAGCTGGGTCCTTACAAATCTCAGAAACGATGTATTGGTATAATGTGAACAATGGTAAAATCTGTAGGAAAATGTAAGGTCACCTAGTTATAAATGTCATAAAGAGTACAATTATAGAAATGTACATTGCAATTACATATCACAAATATGTAGATAATATAGGAGTACTGCTTTCACTGCCATACACCACCACTACCTCTCTTACACTCTATGAAGGATGAATGTGTTAAAGAGTTCTTCAGCTGGTTAAAGCTAACACCTTACACTATCTTATATGTGATTCATGATATAGAAAGTGAACTTTCCCCAAATTATTCTCTGTATTCAAGGTTGTTTTTTTCACTATATCACTAGTGAGTAAACCTACTGGAAAGATGTTGATGTCATAATTTTTTCAGCATAAGTAACAGAATAATGGAATACTGTAAGCTTTAGAAAATACAACAAAGTTCTGCAACCGTCTAAATGAAATGATACCAGTTCTAAAATAAACTGGAAGGTGATGAGGCTTGTTGACAAACTTATTTACATGAATTTCAAATTGAAAGGTTTTGTATGGTCAACCAACAAAAAACATTTTAAAACTGAGCTCTAGTAAAGTATACAAACACTTTATTACTATATAATATTTCAGAAAAAGCAGATTCTTTCCTAACAGCTGTATTTGTTTATTGAAAATTAAAGAAATTACAAAAATTAATTACTGTTCAGCTTTTACATTTTCCTTCCCTTTAAAATGTCCCCGAGCTTGGAAAATGCTAACAGCTTTGTTACTTTTTCATCAAATGCACTTCTACTTTTCAAAAAGTAGCTTAGTAATTCTGAATTTGGATTACAAATGCTTGAGGCGTGTTTTAATTGTACCCATACAGTTTCCAAATGATATTTGAAGTAGTTCAACCAAATTAGTCTTTGAAGTCTTATTTTTAATAAAACCTGACTCTGATGTATTTTGATTTGAGTGTCAAATCAACTTAGTGCTCACCATCCAAAAACATTACCATACATTAAGCATCTAGTGGAAGAGAAGATCTCATCCTG
>NW_010400253.1:5458-34805 GCF_000710305.1 Buceros rhinoceros silvestris
TGAAACTGCAATTGCTTTGACCATGATCTGCAACCTGGATCTATATTTTGTTTGTACCAGTGCAGAAAGGATCAAAAATGTGCACAGCCACCTGAATCAAGCAGTCAAATTAAATGTCCCAGGTAACTAACACCCTGCTCCTTGATCTCACTTCACTTCCCATAGTGGAGGCAGTTAGACAAAGCTTAATAACAAAGTCAGCTCTGGCGAAGCAGGATGGGAAGCAGCAAAGGAGATAAGATAGACACTTAGCCTGAAGTTCCAGAAGAAATCAATCCAGCAAACATGTTGCTGACAGAAAAAGGGTAACATCTTGCTGCTTACTCCTCTCTAACTCCTCTTCCATCTCTATACCCTAACCTTCTCTTACTCCTCTGCCACAAGCCACACAATCTTTTCCCCTCCCTTGCACTGGCTGTGTCACTTGCAGGACCTTTCCATATGTGGATTCAATTCATTAAAGCAGACAAAAACTACCTACTTTTTCTGCTGGGGAGTTTCCTGATATGCTGAGAGTTGATTTATAGCAGTACACAATAACCACCTGACATGAAAATCTGTTAGAGCATATAGGACCAAACAGGAGCAGAGCTAGAATTGCACCTTTTCCAGTACTAGTATGCAATTCAATCTATTTATTCCAATGTACAGCACTGCACCTTTGATAGAAGTTGGATTAAAGTGGAAGTGGTTAGTCATTAAACGGAGGAAATAAGCATGTGATCAACATAAGAGGGAAGCTGTAAAAACACTCCATACAGATGAATGAGAGAACATGGGAAGGGCAGAAGGGACTTTTATTTACTGAATATGAAAGTAAAAACATTGAAAACATTCTGGACATACTGCATTTCAAGTAATTCTCAGTACAGCGTATCTCAAACAGGTCATTTCCTCTAATATGCCTAAGCTAAGTGCACTGGGTATTGTCATCTTCCTGAATAAACAAGTATCCTGTATATTCTAAAAATTGTAGGCAGCAAGCTATATCTTGCTTCCATCTCAGTGCCACAGAATCCATCTATACAGATATTTTGCTAGAGCTTCTGAGGCACCTCATAAGTACATCCACACAAAAAAAAAAATAAGACTTGATGTGTTAAAATTCATTTCCAGAGTATAAAAATAATACTTACTGTTAAATTTTGTTTTGCACAATGTAGTTCAAACATAAGGAAATTCAGACTTGCAACTACAGTAGCGATATCAGCTCTGTAGCGATCAGAGAACAAGTCAATACCAGGAATAAGCATATTTGTTTCATACTGTGCAAAGTCACAATCAGATGTCGGATGTGGAAGAGAAGCTCTAAACAGGGTCTGAAAGTAATAATAATGAACTACTTGTGAAAAGATGTATAGGCGTTGGTGAAACACTATAATACTCAAACCCTTGATACTCATAAATTACTTCATAAATAAAACTCAGTCAATGTCTTAAGTATCCAACTGTTTCCAGACAAAAAACACAAAAAATCCTTTTAGAAAAAATGTTTTACATGTAAACTTGATGGAGGAGAATCAAACAACCAAACAAAAGGCTATAAATAGCCTAAGGGCAGTATTCTATAGAACAAGCAAAAGAGAAAAACTAATCTAGGTGTAGAAAAATAATCACAAAAGATTGCTCAGGAAGTACGCCCCAGGTAATGAAAAATCTTCCTAAAGAGCCAATGACACTTCTCTCAGATTCCAAGTCAAAGCACCCCAAATAAATCTATGGAAGTATGGGAAAAAAACTAATAAACCAGTAGGGGTTCTCACAAAGACTTCTTAGATAATTCTTAGGATAGGCCTCTGATCAGCAAACAGAAAGAACTTAATAATTGAAACATCTCCATAATCAACGAAAATGCTTAGGAAAAATTGTTGAGAACATTCTGGAGATGTGTTCAAACATTTCTTTACCAATCTGAAGATGTTTAATGGAAAATAACTTCCATCCAAAGAAAGATCTTCTTATTTTCCCCACAAGCTAAGAAAGCTTGTTCAGTTTTACTTAGTTCTAAGTCCTTGCCCCACTATCACCTCAGCCATTGTTTCTGGGAGAGTGGCTGACTTCAAGGCCAGCTAAAAGGTAGTTCCACCCGGTAATTCTGCCTTTAACTACGTCAGCTAGTGCAGCTTAAATAGTGTAAGTTAAAACTGATGTGAACTTTAAGGAAGTAACTTAAATGTTGCTCCTCTAAAAAGCAAGGAGTTCTAACAATGTCTCTGATGTTGGACATTCCTTCCCAATTGTGTTTATCTTGTTGTAATTACCAATCACTTGGTAGAGAAATATGCATCTACATACTCAAATCTGAGATATTAACAAGTCTAAAGCTTAAACCAGAGGTGGAATTTAAATAAGGATATAAAACCTTTCCAAATCAGGGAACAAATTATGGGCTTGAATTTCGCAGGGAGCAGTGACAGTAATTGATTATATTTTTCAAGACACTCACCCTGCAAGTGTGAGTGTGACTCGTATCCAAATTAATATTAGACCCACTTCAGTCAAGTAACTATCTCTACCATTACACAACCGGAACAAATGCTTACTACTATTTCTGTGAAAAGGAGGAATCAGAATTGTTCAGCTTTGTATCACCACCAATTACAGTGCTAGAGGCAAGTCAAAACCTTTCTTTCCTCAACTTGTTCTCCCTTTGCTTAACTTAATGAGATTTTAAACATGGGCCACCACAGGTCATGCAGTCACAACCACGGCTGGCACAAGATGCTAGAAAGTGGCATTGGAAGTGGCATTTGTATTGGAAGAGGCCAGCTAGCTTCCTGATGCTGCACTGGGATGAGTAAGCATTGATCCCAGTGGAGTATGACATATTTGCAGTTCTTTTTCCTGTATCACTTTTGTTACTGGCATCTTAAAACTTCCTTTTAAAAGTAAACTGAAAACATTTCTTCCTCTACAGATGATTTTTGAAAGTTTGCAAACTTAATTTTAATGATCTTATTTTCTTTGTAAATGAAAGTGAATCATTTTGACTATCCTCTATTTTTAAAGCAAACTTGTTACAGAGAAAAGATTTTACTATTAGAAAGCAAGATCTTTCAATGCTAAAAAAGATTCAAAAATTTCTTTTTCTGAAGAGTCTGTTCTCCCGGTTGAAAATTTATGACAATCTATGAAGGCACTGTATGGATCTGACAGAGAGCACTCTGCTATTTTTGAGGCCATCTAGCTCTTCCTGAGCAGAACTCTTCAAGAGAAGTAAAATGTATTTGACCGACAAATATTTTAGCCATCTTCGCTTTTCACTATGTCATTATTTCTCTGAGACACTAGTCTCTTATTGAAGTGATAATTTTTAAGATATAATACAGGAATAATGTTAAAAAACAGAAAATAAAAGCATCTAATCCAATGTGCATAAATGGTCTGCCTCTGATCTCCAGATTTCCTCTACAATCAACATGAAAAGAGAAGTATTTTAAGCAAGTTATTGAGATTTAAATTTTAGAAGCAATTTGTCAACCTCATTAATTCTAACTAAAGTTGTATTCTTACCTTAAAAAGTACAGCAGAAAAATAGCAGTATTTAGTTCTTAATCTCATCTTTGATGTTGTTATATGCCTAAAGTACAACAGATATCAAGAAATATGAATGTGCCCATCAACATAAATTATTCAAACACTTTTTTTTTTTTTTACCTGTATAAGAATGATACTAACACAACCTAAATGTTTTTCCAAATGGGAAAACTGCTGCCTGTTCTGTAGACAGCTGCCTGTTCTTGGCCATGTGAAGAAAGAAGCATTTGACCAAAGACATACCTAGGTAACGGGAGTTTTCTAGATTCTCTTTAAAGGAGAGAAACAGGCATTCTAAGTGAAACATTCATCTCATACAAAACAGAAATATAAAGCAGGTCAAGCAACTCAGACCTTAAAGTGTATTTCTTTCCATAAAGGAAGCCTAAGGTAACTATCCTACGTGGACTTTCATGTGGTAGGAGTCTAGCTATATTAAATGAATCCTACACAGTACCTCATCAAAGCTTTAAACCTCTCTGGTAGTGGGGTACTCTTCTGATCTCAATATCTGAAATCTTTAACACAACATTAGAATCCTTTAATCTGCATTTTACAGCTTGAGACTAATTTTCTCTAGAAAGAGCAACTCAAGGGAAAGATGTTTAACAGCCAAATAAGGACTAAAGAGAAAAGATCCGCCGGAGGGATAGGCCAAGAGGATAGCCCCCTCCAGACCCCTGCCAGGATTTGGAATAGACATATTAACAGCAAAGGGATAGTATACCGTGCAGCAAATACATGCCACTAGCACCTATAAAAGCAGCTAGGGGTTGGGTCTTGCCTAATTGGACCTGTGACTGCACCATAGCTCAGAATTAGAAGAGCTGTGGTTTAGAATGAACTTAAACTCACTTCTTTTTTTCTTGGGTGCTAATTCTGAGTATGGCAATGGTGTTTCATCCTGAAATACCCATGCTAATACTTTAAAATCTACCTTGGTTTACAGATATTTTTCAGTGCTATTAATATAATTTGCTTCTCTGGCAAGACAGTTTACTGAGATGAAGCTCTGACCTTTCATGGGTGTAATGCTTCTAGGGTCATTTAGAGCTGGCTTAGATATTTCTAAATTTTCTATTCTGTACATTTTTATATTGTACAATACATTGAGGAACAGTTTGGAATTACATCCATAGCATTTTACCAGCAGTCATGGGGACAGAAATATTTATTGATGGTAGACTTTAATACAGTAATTCAAATTTCATTTAGTTGTAATTCAACAGAAAATGAGTACTTTAGGCAATATATCTACCCTCAAGATACATTAATATTTAATATGTGCAATGACTTGGGAGATGTGATATTTCAATTGAAAATCAATATGACTGTAAAATCCTTGCACTTATGACATTTTATCATTTTGTTTAATATCAATGATCTCTCCATATAATATACAGCTGCAATTATGATCAAAGGTGGGCACTCAAGAAAAGGGAAAAAACAATACTCTCCAAAAGAGCAACTTTCTTCCTGAAAGAAAAAATTCCTCTGCTCTTTATGAGTCTTTTTTACAATAACTTGTTAGTGTTTTTAAAATAATTTCAAATTCCCTGAATGTCAAATTGTCCTGAATGAGCAATCTGTTTAAAATGGGAAAGAAATACATACATGGATCAAATACTTACTGAGCTATCTTAGCCACTAAGACTGCTGCATGTAAACATCCCCAAACTCCAGCCAGAGAAAGAAATTTCTGACTAATATCAGTTGATCTTCCAACTGCAAAGCAATCTGTACCATTTTTTGGAAAACCTAACTCTTGCCAGTTGTTAAGAGCATCAGCAATGTTGAGTGTTTCATCAAGGGCTTGACACCAATATTTAAAAGCAGTTCTGTAACACATAAGAAATGTTTTCATCATATTGCTGACATTTTCCAAAGTGGAAGATAAGACTCGCTTCATTTTGCCATTATTGCCTGAGATATAACTAATTCTGATTAGGTCAAAACCTGAAATATAGTTTCTTCAACATAAAAAGATACCATTCCTGGTCAACAGAATTATTGGGACTTATACTGAAATTACATTGCCAAACAATAGGTATGACTTCTTGAAAACACATAGAGATGCTTAATTAATTTGCTTAATTGAAATTAGCTAGCTAAGAAAAAATAAACAAGGTCTAGAAAAAAAACCTCTGAAATTGTAATGAATAGTGAGATAGATGAAAGAAGTTTTATGGGCTTGAGGACAGCACAAGAATTTAGAAGACAGTTAAAGGGTATAGGAATCCTAACTTAAAAAAAATGAAATTATCTTTTTAAATTTAGTAAATATGTACCTTTTATTTCCAGCATAAAAGTGAAGGTTTCCAAGTTCATGTAAAGCCTGAACCTTGAGGTCTCTCTGGTTGCTTATTTCAAGGATCCCTGTTATTTGTTTTTAATCAATTAGAAAAAAAATACTGTCACATCATTCAAACAGTATTGAATCTTGAACAAATTTTGCATGAGTAGTCATGCACTCATATGTAATTCACCGCAAGAATATTTTTTGAAAGATTTATTAGGTTTGTGTATTTTACTTTCAAATGGACAATTTCTTATTTCTACTAACTTGAAAAACAAGAGCAGGATGTATTTATGGATCTGTTTACATAAAAACTTTTGTATTTTTGCTTTTGTAAGACTTCTCAACTTTCTTTCTCTTCAAAAGATAAACTGGGAAGCAAGCCATTGGCCCTGCTAAACAATTCTGCCTGCATACAGTACAATAGCACTGGCCCTGCCTCTGGATCTCTTACTTCAAATTCTCTTTCTGGATCTCTTACTTCAAATAAAACCACTTACAGCATCTCTTTACCTGCTACACTTCAGTATTTCTGAAAAACAGCTTTCAGGCATTTATAGCTGTCTGACAGAGAAAAATAACACTGGAATAATCATATATGAACACAGATAGGCAGAATAATATTACGTCTTAGCTGTAAACAGAAATTTATTTTAAAAATTACCAATTGTTTGTTCATATGAAGAGATAATTACTGAAAGCTGTGTCTGGGGTATTGGTTTACTCTCAACCGTACTGGAGAAATGAAATTTTTCTTCAGAAAGGTCACATGGTGTTGCTAGAATTATCAGTTCAGCTCCCACGCTAAACTCCAGCCTTCTGTTTGAAGAGATACGACTGCTGATTGCTCTTCCAGCATTTTCTAGACCAGAAAAGTGATTTACATGATCAGCCTGGAAAACTATTATACTATTTCCATCATCACAAATCTTTTCATACCACTTTACTCAAACAAATATACAACTCCTACGTGCCCTATTTTTATCTGACTCCCTACACTGATTCTATCTGTGCGTCTCCTAATTAAACTCATTGCACATGACTCATTGGTCAGTGCAAGCAAATGAAAACACGTGCTCTGTAAACTTGGGAAGATCTGCCGGTCTGTCCTCTGACAGAGGCTGGGCTGCAGACGGAAAGTGACAGCTGCACAAAAAAGAATTTGTCATCCAACTATGAAACACAAATCACAGGAAATCAGGCTTAGAGCTTGTGCTTACAGAACTTCATATATAACTTCATATTCTATATTTTTACTACTTGTCAATAACAACTAAACCAATTTAAAATCTATTCCTTTCACTCCTTACTATTTTAACTGCATATATACTTTACTGAGATACACTTCAATAAGTAACTCACCTTGTGCGTGTGCAAGAAATAATGAAAGCAGTTTTCTGCTGTGCCTCAGTGCTCTGCTGTGACACCTAGATTTTTGCAGAGTTTCTCTAAAACATTTCAATGTATCATTCACATCAAGAGGTACACAAACCAGGGCTTTTGCTTGACTGCAATCTAAAAGGAATTAATAATTATGGAGAATAGTTTAGCATTACATAAATATATGGTTTTAGTAAATCAACATGAAAAACATATATTTGAACAATTCCACAACTTCAAAACCAAAATAATATATTAATGTAATTGCCACCTTTGTTTCCTGTTGGATTATGAATTAAAGCAAAATTATTAACCACCAGTATTGGTTGTGAGCATTTATATCTTTTTCAGTGTCACATTTCAGTTGTCACATGACATCTATAGTCCCTGAATTCCATCTGCCCTGGGCATGCCTCAGCTCAGCAACCTGCTCTGAGTTTTGGTGTCTGAAGTCAGGAAACAAATCTTTTATTACAGCTGCTGATCCTATTTACTACAATTACTATAGTCTCTATGTATCAAACCTGTGAGCTGGCATACCCTCTCAACTGAATGCATAATATTATCTACCCTTCTTACATACAGCATCATTTATTGTTTAATGACTTTCCTCAGGTGAATTCAACACAAAGCCTTGTATGCAATGCATTGACATATCTGTGATATGAGGAACTCTGCTTTACAAACTTCCATTAATAACATTTTAATCCTGATTGATTGAAAAGAATAACAACTGTGTGTAAAAGAGGTGTTATGTCACCTTGTAGTTCACTTCAGTTTTTCTATTGATTCTATTGATAACAGTGCAGGTTCACATTAACTTTTGGGTATACTGCTGGATATCCAACAATACCAACAATACTTGGAAAACTGGACCAAGACCACCAAGCTCACTCAACATACAGTAGGTTATCTGACATCTGGATGACAACTGATATCCTCTGCTTTCAGATACAGTCTGAATATTTTTTGAAAGGTCTTGACAACATTACTATCCATCCAAAATATCAACAGTGATAATTTGAAGGCAAAACTGGAGTTTATATTTTAAAAAAACCCAAATAAACAAACAGAACCCCCCACCCCCAGATTATAGGAGCAGTGGAAGACCTACAATAAGAAGGAAAACAAAACAAATGTCCAGTATGAAAAAAAAGTTAAAGGTTTGGGAGAAAACAGAACTCATGATACTGAAATGTGCTCTGACCTGTATAATCATTTTTCATCTCAGGATAGAAAGAGCATCCAGGAAAAATCCGTTCACTAGCAGAATGAGCAACAGGCAGCTGTAATTTCTGCCCTATGTAGTTTCTGCAACTCATCTAAAAAGCAAGTTTTGTTTCATAATTGAATAATATTCAGAAAAATGAATACTTGGTGCTTAAAGTTAAGTATCTAACTAGTCGTATGACAAAATAAAAGAGGACTAATTTACAAAAACACCAATGACCCATAAGTAGTACCCTGTCAGTAAGGGGCAAAACATTCACAACACCTAAATATTGGATATAACATTTAAGTGTTTAAGTGTTAATGAATTAATCTTGTATCTTATTTGGTATTTGTCATAATCATGAGCAATTCACTGATGTTCAGCAAATATTCCACCTTTCTTTGTCTGGACAAATGCATGCTTGCAAAGAACACCTGTCAGTGTACGTGTGACTGAAGAGCACGCTGCCTGTAAAGCACACTGCAATGCTGCATAAGGATATAAGCAGTCTGACTCTGTTAGAGAAGCAAATTTCCAGAATAAAGGACTAATCCAACACAGACATTTTATTTTGCTAATGTAGCTACATCACTTCAGAAGCAAAAGAACCAATTCAGAGCTAGTTCTAGACTCTCTGAATGGCACTGCATTGTGAAATACAGCTGTACCCTCCAAATTTCTAACTTGACAGTGTCTATTTTGAACAATCCTGATTACTATTAACTAACATTAGCCTTTATTCTGTAAATGGCCTTTCAAAACTATGATTACTTTTCCACATTGCTCAGATTACAGTGGTATGCAGTTCTTTGCCACAGTGCCCTCTTCTTAGACAAAGGGCTATGTTCTGAATGGCAGAGCCTGAAAGAAGTCATCAGGAAACAGAGAGACAAGACAGAGCACTTCTGCTGCCCTTTGCAAGCCAGGAGTGCCTTCTGAGTTCCTGTACGCCCTGGGCAGCAGTGTGCTGTCTCTAGGCAAGGCAGTGGCTCCTGAACTCCATGTTCATGTTCAGCACAAACCTGCCCCACTTTCCCCACCTCCTTCAAGTCCTGTGTTTATATTAGTAATAGAACCAGATTAAAAATAGCAACACGCAATTGACTTTAGCAAAAATTTCTTAGAAATAAACCTTCGGTTAAAAAACAAAAAAATAAGGAAAATCCTACTTTTTGATATAGTTGATTCTATGAAAAATTTCCACGTGGCAATGTCAGTTTACTGAATATATAGAGCGCCATGGCTTTTAATGAGTGGAATATGCTGAGCAGCTTAGGGTTTTTTTGTTGGTGATCAATTTTTTTCAAGGTTTTTATTGGTGGTGTCAGTGTTTGGGTTAACTCAATTTGTTTAATTTTGATCTTTAGGAGCAGTGTTCCAATGCAGAAAAAAGTCATCTCTTCGCATTTAATGTTAATTAATCAGAAAGATTGCACAATAACAAAATAATTGTTTCCAAATTAAAAGAACACGAAATTAGATTTAGGATCATAATATAGAATGAATACATTATGCATGGAAGAAATATTCTCTGAGCCGTCAAGTGTAGACCTTTGCTGCTGCCGGAATCGTGTCACATAGTCTTTTCAGGCACTTCAATCAATTATGTTCATTAATTTATTATAATTTACTATTTGTGAACATTATGAAAAAGCATATTAATCTAATCAGTGAAAGTACTTCTCCATCTTTAGTTCACATTAAGAGTCAATGCTCAAAAAAGAAATCTGTTGTTCACCTTATGCGCATTATCAGAAAGATATTTTATTAAATGGGATTCACGGCTGGCTGGGCCACTGAATTTCTGTATCCTTTCCAGCAGCTGCCTCTGAGCATACACCAGCAGTGGACTCACTTGTTCTGTGTACCTCTCACTGAAAAAAAGCAAAGTACAGGAATTAAGAAAAATAACAGTATATTTAATGATAAAATGTTGTTATTTAGTTTTTATTAAAGCTGGCTTAACTTACTGTGTAAATATGTTAAACTGTACAGCTATGTGTACCAGTGCTTCCCACTTCTTCATTTGATATAACAGTTCTATTGTTTTAAGAATCAGATTACACATCCATTTCAAGTCAACCACATTCACATCATCCAGGGGAGACTGTGGATGGAGATTAGAACCACCATTCTCATCCATTATACCTCCTAAACAACCGGGAATGCAGAAGTCTCCCTCAGGATCCACAATCTACAGTGAAGAAACATTGTTTTCCCTGTTATTTTCAAAATTGTTTTTAGGACAAATCAAATTACAAAGATTAGAAAATACAATAATCCTCTGAAAACTTGTTACGGAGAATAGCTTGGAGATATCAGAATATAATGCAAAAGAAAACTACTGAAGATGTGATAATAAAGAGTATACCGTCTTAATAAAAATAATTTTTACCTTAAGAGACCTGCTTGCTTGTAGTTCCGTTATCATATCAATCATCATGTCTGATGCCAAATAAAATGGCAACCAGATGGTGTTCCTAAGGAAAGCCCTGGTAATGGGAAATGCATCCGTATGGGAATGTGAATGGTTAGCAATCAATTGTAATTCTTGAGTACAGTTCCAAAGTTCTCGACAAGCATTTTGAAGCAATGTCCAGTGGCCACCACGGTGAGCAAGAACCTATGCACATGATTCATAACATAATTATACTTTGGAAATACAGGAATTAAAAGCTTCATTCTTTTATGGCAAAGCTTACATGTAAATAATCTTTCAAAACAACAGTTTATGGATCATCCTTAATAACAGATCATTCAATATTTGAATTTATATAAAGCATTATAGAACCTTTATATGGAAATATTCATAGAGGCACTAATTTATAATTGATTTAATTCTTGCTTTTGGTGTGAGAATAAGAAACAAAAATTAATTCACACCACCTACACATGTGGTTTTGCTTGGTTTTTGAAGGATTTATGGAGAGTTAATCACTCTGCATTTCCTTTCAATCACTGGTCCTTCTGTTTATACTACCAAGGCATTCACTAAGACCTGTCAATGGAAAGGTAGGTCTGCAAGTATTTTCAGAAAGATTTAACAAACATCAAAAGGAAATTTACAGAGATTAAATGAAAAATAATATATCTATTAAAATTATGACGTGTTTGATAGAAATATACATTATGATAGGTGATGTCTGACATTTCACACGCTGTCCTTGGACTTTTTGCAGAAGATGAGAAAACATTGCTTTTCCCCCCCCTGAAGTTTTTTTTTTAATTTTCTGAAGCGTGGAGGTTCTTAATGTCAAAAGTATTGTAATGCAATGCTTAGTAATAAATAAAATGTTTAATAAGAAAGGGTATCTTACCACTGCTCTCCTTAAATGCAAAAATGTTTTTGTAAAATGCTCCAATAAAATAGTGTTTGACAGAAACTGGTTGTATTCTTTGGGGGAATCAGAGACAGATATTTCCATTTTGTTTGTTGTTTGAGGAGTATTTGCCCCACTCAGTTTAATGTTGTGCTCAGAAGATTTATCTGTACCTGAGGACAAAAAGTTCACTGGTTGAAAATAAGTTAAAGTTCTCAAAAAAATAAAAGAGAAAATATTATCAGCCAGTTAGGATTTTCCTGTGGCAGCTAAATACTTAAATGTTAGGAAATGCCAATGTTAAGGTTATCATATTTATAAGGTTATGATATTTAAAATATAAGATCCTTTCACGTAAGCTTTGGGAGAGGCAGGGATACAAAAAAGTTGGAAAAAAAAAATAAAATACCAAACAGTTTTCAGACTCAAAGCCAAAACACAACCCTCACAGAAGTTAAGTTTTAGGAAGAAATCACCATGTGGCAAACTCCAAATAAACTTTCTGAAACCAAGGCCTCTTAAAAGGAGACATTAGGAAGAATGGAAGATTTCTGACAGATTCTGTGGTATGCGTAGAATTGCTTCGTTATTTTATTCAACATCAAATATCCTCCAAGGGGAAACACAAAGGTTCATGGTAGTGGGATACAGTAATATCTAAGCTATAGGTTTCAGGCAGAAGCTAATTTCAAGCTAAACAGTATTTGAACTCTATGGCAAACTACACACTTCATGAAATTCTTTCAGAATTGCTGCAAAGGCTAGGAGATAGAAAAAGGATTTTTATTAGTTTTCAGCAACTTTCAATGACTTTCTCAGTAACTTGTAAACATCGAGACAACAGAGTCTAAAAGTAAGCTGTTGCAAAGAGAAACAGTGATTTCAAGCACTGATTTTTGTCACAGCTTCTTGGAAAAGGCAAAGAAGATGGTTGATTTTTACCTATGGAAGTCCTATATGGAATGATGGAATTTTGTTCTCTATGGCTTTGGCAAGAACCCGTTCCCTGAAGCACTATTGAAAGGATCAGGCTTCTGATACTTCTTGAACTTACGGTGGCTAGGCAGACTACTTTGCGTTGACTTGTATGTTACCGCCAACATCTGAGGTAACCAAAGTCCTGCATTCCACAATTACCTACAAACGGGAACCTTTCAGCAACAGTTGAAACCTCAGAGGATGTTATTGAAAATAGCTGGGATAAATAGAATAGTCAAATGTGAAAGGCAGAATTGAAACAGAAGTGGTAGAAGATAAAAAATTGATCCTGAGGTAGCCTCTGCCACAGGAAAACACTGGGGAACAAGCAGTAGAAGGAAACCTAAATTATTCCACTTAAAATTTGAAAAATACTCTTCAGTCTGTAATTTTAAGAAAGACTGACAGAATGACCCAGGAAATTATTGACTTGTTAGGAAATCTAAAGGAAACTACAGACCAAATAACAACCGCATAAACTGATAAAAATTATTGCTCCATTCACAATAATCTGGAATATTATCAATAATAGGTCTAGGTAGCATGGTTTCTGCAAACCAAAAGCTAGTATCACTAATTGATTAGAATTTCTAAACTTATTACTATAGGATAACCAGTAATCACTTGATTAAAAGCAACCTATTTAGCAATACAATAAACAATGCTCAGAGTTTTTATAAATGCCCCCCTTATAAAAGAACCCATATGGCATCTTTTATACTAGGAACACCAAAAAGACAAAATACAGAGGACACTTTTGAAATCCAGAAACATCTTCTCTTTAAATTGGCATGAGTGTTTTTCAAAGGTGATGTGGGCACCGAATGATGGAGGTCAGGATAGAAATTAAGAGAAAGAAAAAGTTAAGTTGATACTAATTCCAGTTGTGCATCCATTAGAAGTTCTTACAAGTTTGTTTTTCGGACATTCCTGACTTTTCAAGGAGAGAAGGAGTTGGTGTTCTCATGTTATTTTCTGTGACTTCTCTCACCACTACAGTGCCAGAATTACTTAATGAGAATATTTCAGGATCCAAAATATGGTAACTGCAGAATGAGAGAAAAAAAGAAAGCACACAAAAACCCCCAGATGTAATATTAAAAATAATTTTGAAATACATACACAAAATGCAGTTTCTCAAAAGTGAGATTTGATTACTTTCAAGCAGCTTTAGGAATCAGAAATAATGAATGATAGCTAAAGTTGTAAGGAAGCAAAAAATAGCACAGTATAATATATTTCAAATCTTTTACCTGACCAGTCAAGTGGGCAACCAAAAACGTACATGTCACCAGCCATAAGATGGAAAGCAAATAATAAATCAATTTGTATTCGGAAGCTAAACTGTTCATGCGACAACCTGACTGATAATATTGTAATTCAGATCTGTTTGCATTAATAGCAATCACTGATAAAGCAGAAAAATATACCTGTCCAAATGCTGTGAACCACAAATTCCAATGTTATATTGTTCTTCCAGCTTCTTTTTAAATAAGTTGTAGCGTGCAAATGCCAGATAGATATTCATCTGAGACCTCCAGGGCATCTCTTCAAGGCACACTTGGTGAAACTTCTTTCGGTTTAAGAAATTGTGCACAATCGGTTTCAGCAGTACCACCAAGGTGTGACGAGCTACTTTTTGCAACTCTTCCTTGTATTTGCTAAAACAAAATATATGAAGTAGCAAAACATGAAATTGTTTTCTTGAAGCTCTAGAAAAGAAATTCCCAGCACAGATACACAGAAGTATCCCATGCATATCCACAGACTTGTATTAACTCAGAAACATATGACATATTTCTAGCAACAGGATTTTTGCTGCAGTCGGGAAAAGAAATTGTGCTTTCCCTCTTTAAGTGCACTTAACCACACTAAATCCTAACTTATATTTTACCATCATCCATAAGATATTTGTCTTAGTACTTATAAAAAGTTTAGCTCTGTGTTTGAAGTTATTTGTACCTGGGTTTTATCTGTCGAGGAGGAAAAATGGATGGTTTAGGTAAATATTTAGAACATAGTATATGGAAGACTTTTTTGAGGTTCTCTATTTAAAACACTTCCAGAATCAGTTATGTGATTGCTTATATTCAGATATTTCTAGATTTCTACTTGCTAATTGCTGGAACCATAAGTGACCAAAGCACCAAGTAATGAATACTACAATTTTTTATGTCAGAAGGTACAATTATTAATGAGTCAACCAAATAAATATAATTACCTGCCAAAAGAAAAGGTGAATTAATTTTCATTTATTTCTTTCAAGAAACAATATTATGAAAGTTACAGAGCAGACAGTCCAAAAAGACTAGCAAAAGGATGACAAAAATCACTTTGAAACTATCTGAACATCAGGAACAAATAAATATTCGTTATGATATTTCTAACTGGTAAGCTGCCCAACACAGTTTTAAAAGCATTATAGTACGCAGATTAACATAGCTTTTCCACTATGATGAATCAACATGCTCAAGCCATCACAAATACAGTCTTCCATTATTAATACAAAGACTTCAACAGTTATTCTCTGAAATAGAAATGAGATAAATTTTGTTCTCGAGTGGAAGCCAATTTTATACCAAGCTAAAACAGAAAAGTGAGTGGACTGTGCACAAATTCATCCCTCTGATGATAGAAAAAGGTTTTAAAGTACACACTTAACTGTAAACTAAATTTAAGTCAAAATATTTTATTCTCTATATGAATCTGACAACTTATGTTCATTTACCTTTGTGCTTCTGGAGAATTCATTATGTTTGGATGTTTCATGAGATACTGTTTAAGAGTCTGTCCTTTTCGAATAGGACTCAAGGCTTCTTTTCTTGGTTTCTTCAAAGTTGATGACTCTGGGGTCTTTAAAGGCGAGGTCTCCCTACTCTAAAAAAATCTTCTGTGAAAATCTTAAATATACTTCAAATACTTATTTATACCTACATTATACAGCAGTTTGGCTTATGCAAGAATAGAACAGAAAATAAATTCCAGAACTGTCAAAATAAGACAGCAAAACAAATATTTAATATTCCACAGAGCTTTACAATTTTTCTGGAAGGTATAACCCAAATGCCTGATACTAAGGAGCCAGCCAGATCCCCAAATATTTCTTTCATATACCAGTGTTTTTCATCTCAAAATAATGATAGTTCTTTTCATATTATTATAAACAATAAAACTTTGCAATGCAAAAGCTGAGACAGAAAACCCTTTCACTAATCTGTCTCAGATGCTAGCAATATTACAAAACTACTACAGGGTTATGAGGGAGAAAACTCTTCTTCCAAAACAATATAAATCCATTAAGATCATTCTTAATTTCCAATAAAAACAAAAATTTATTTCAAAAGAATTGTGAAAAATGGCTTTTATTGTGCAATTAGAATATCTGCACAAGGATTTAATCATGAAAAAGAAGGAAAAAAATAATGAAAAAATGTATGTACAAATATTGTACAAAAAAGGCCTAAACTGATCTCCTTTTATTAATGTGATACTACTCAAGGCATTTCTTATTGACTCATTGTTGGGGTTTTTTTAAAGGAGCTGATGAAAGGCAAGTTTTCACAGATTTTGGAATGCATTAATCTGACTTATCTCAAATTCCTCATATTTTTGGTCTTTCAGATAAAATCCATGCCAGCTTCCTGGTTTTAGGAGTTCAGAGGTGAGCTGAGGACTAGTTTGTGTCCCAAATTAGCAATTATGCATCTCGTTAGCAGAGGTTTTTATGAAACAGCTTTTAAAAATTTATTTTCATGCTTATGGTATTGCTGCCTAGTACAACATACATGACTCCTTAAAAATAAAACTCACTTTCTGAAACTCCACAACTCCTGCCGTGTATTTATCTGTGCCTTGGGGAAGAATGGGAGAACTTGTTTCTTTCGTTGAAATTCCAAGGTCATTGTTCCTCCTGACAAACAAATTATGTTAAAATCATGATCATCATGTTAAACTCCTTCCATAGTTAAAGGGTTATCTCTGGGGACAGGCAGAGCACATGCAATTTCTATTTCATTGGGAGTTAAATTCAGAAGTTTTTCATTTCTTCTTCAGAAAATTGGAGGTGTTCACTTTCAAGACTGATTATAGAAATCTCAATTTATAAGTAACAACTATCTCACCTTCATAACCCTTAATAAAACAAAAGTTTGCTTCATTACCCAAATTCTACTACAGAATTCTGCAAAGAACTTCTTCACGTTCAATTTTTTTGGTCATGAAAAAAATTGCATGTTCTCTGTTCCCTATCATATATCTCCTTTGCATTGATAACTTGCCTTTCAAACTTTAGAAATACTGGTGTGGTTTATAACAAAGTTATAGTTAAATTTCTTTGGGATCCTTTTAGCTACATGTGTACAATTTGATTCCACTTATCTTTTTGATATAGAGTATTTTTAGACACTACAGTAAGCACTGATCAGTTTCCTTCTGATTTAACCCAATATACTTTTCTAAGTTATCCCACTGCCTCATAATAATATGGCAAATGGCCACATTGCCAAGTGGTGGCCATGAAAAGGAAAATCCTGGAAATTGCTGATGATAGACAGGAGTTTTGAACAGACATAACCAAGGGAGAAGTCTCCACGTATATCAAGGTCACAGTACAGTATTTTCGTAGATATGTAATGCTGTTCATAGAACTTCTGCAGACTAAGAGCCATGGAAGTAGCTCCAGATATGTCTTCTACCAGGTACAATTTACAGTTTCTGTTGTAAGCGTGACACTGCTAAACCCAAGTAGTAGTTTTTCACTACTACTGTAACAGAGATCTACCTTTTCAAGTAAACTTGCACATTGCCTGCCCATTCCAGAACACATTGAAACTTCTCTTCATTCAGGATTTTGAACAAAACTTGAACAAAGAACTCAAGAAAACGAGATTTCTGTCTGAATTTCATCACTGCAACAAAGTAACAAATAATTAACACAGTTTTTGTATTTATGCTGTAAGAGGTTTCTGAATTCAGCTATAATTACAGCTATGTATGTATCAAAGCACATATTTATGCCATGTTATATGCTGATGCAGAAAATTCATACCAATACTAAAATCAGATAGGTCATGATACACAATAGCAGTTGCTAAATACTTCTTGTGACTGGGCATCCAGAATCACAAGTTCACTCTGTTTACACTCCTGGAATGACAAATATTCTAGGGACTGAGTAAACAGGTTTGGCACCATTTTTGTAGCATGCAGAACATATTGCAAAACATGCCTAATTGTACACATGACTGAAAATCCTGAAAAGAAACAGTAAAGCAAGTATAAACAAAGTAACTGCATCCTATTCCCTTACGCTGCTCTTCTCAGTGACATTCACATTAATGTACAAGCACCACACAATTCTCATTGCAATACTGGAACTATGTTGTCTAGATTTTAGGCAGCTTTTTAATTGCAAACTGCTTTTACTGTTCGTCTTTCTTCATAATTTTTTACCATCAAAAAATAAATAAATATTTATTCTACCGAAAAGCTATGCTAATATTACATGTTAGACTTCATTGTTATTTTGAATACCAGTATTAAAAAAAAATAAGAGACTGACAAAGGCCACATACCAGAATCCTAAATCCTATTTCAAAAAGGCAAGTGTACTCTTGTATGAATTCCTCTTTCAGTAACATAATGTGGAAATGGGGTATCTCAATTTAAAAGGAACATTCCACACAAACAGAATATTTGAAAATCCAACACAACTTTCAAAAAATTAGCTGGTTTTTAAGGTTATTATAAAGAAACATTATTAAAATTATTTAAAATATTACTACTTTATAAACTTAACATTGACATCTAAAATAATCTGTTGCATCTAAAATAATCTGTTCTAAATGCGACTATATTAAGAGCCGGTTTTAAGCTAAGTTTTACTTGATTTTGTAGACTTGAGAACAAAATGAAAAGAAAGTTTCCAAGAGCTTATTCCAAGCATGAAGTAGATAGTTATACTAGCAACCTTCTGAAGTAAAGAAGCCTTTGCAATTAAAATAAACACTAATTATCCTACCTTCTTGATAAGCACTGTTTGATGACCAACATGAAATTACAGGGTAGAGGAACAATGGATCTTCCTGTCCTGTAAGCTCTGATCTACGAGCTACATCAATAAAAAAATCAAATCTATTATTATAAGCAGTGATAGCATACAACAGAAACTCTACTTGGAACCTTAACTGAAAACTAGAACAATCCCTCTTTAGCACGGAGTTTGCTTTTAAAGCTCTCAACTGTCATTCAGAGAGCAATTCAAAAGCTTGCCCATTTCTTCGAGCGTCAGTAGATGTGCCCCTTAAATAATGAAGAGCATATAGATGAGACTGATGAACTTCCAGCTACTGGATTAATTAGCAGGATGTCTGGAGTTCATCAAAGGTCTAACAAAGATCCATACAAATCATCTGTGCAGGAAGATGTGCAGTATAGACATGTCCAAAAATGTTTTTAAAGCTATACACCATGGGCTGAACACATGATGGTACTAGTGACTAGTGCTTGCATACACGCTCAGCACATGGATAATGTAAGTAGGTAAAAGAGTATTTCTTTTCTTCACCTAAATATTTATATAAATATAAGTATACAAATTTATTACTATTCTGTAAATAGTATATTAGATATAGGTGTAAATAACATATACAATATATAGATTATATACAGTACATATAATATATAGGAGCACAATAAGTTGGATTAAGCTTCAGAGTGTTAAACAGAACTGTGTTAGCAGCTGATGAGCACCAGAATAATGTTACAAGTGCAAGTTCCTATTTTTCCTTCAACAGAAACACGACCTAGAAATTTTGTGCTTAGGCAAGTTCTATGACTGAAAAAGATTGACACAGTTAGTCTCTGGAAAAAGCAGGATTAAAAATGCACTCTGTAACAACTAGTTGTGATAGTGGATCAATAGCTACACCCTCAAGTGGTAGAAATCAGTTGAAGTACTTTGAATGCAAACAATGTCCAATTAAATAGGACAGTCAGCAGGACAATCAGATTTATTTTATTTTTATTTTTAGGACAAGTCACACCCTTTATTCATACCCTCTCCTATTCGAAAGTTTTAAAGTATCTTGTTTCAAATGAGTATTTGCACAAAGAATAATAACTCCCAACATTTTTTAAATAGGAAAACATTTGAAATTTCAGAATTTAAATGGTCTGCATTCGAAATATTTTTGTTTTCTCAGTTTCTTATGAAAGGCAGATTCAGCTCTTTTTCATTTTCCTAAAGACTATCATCAATGGAATGCTAAGTATTTATCTACTTTTAAGGATTTTCTATGACAACTTTTTTTCCAAAATATTTTTAACAGCATGCCCAAGAGGTGTGCACATTGTCCTAAACCACTTAAGCATATTTGTAAGGCCAGCTGTAAGCTTTGCAATCTGTTTTGCATGGCCTCAGCAAAAGACTCCTCTTCAATTTGTATCCTGAAACTTACTAACAAATATGCTGTTTCAGCAACAGAGCCAGCCTGATCTTTGATCTTAAAGGTCTCTTCCAACCAAAATGATTCTGCGATTCTGTGACTTCAGCTGTCAAGTATTTGCCAATTACTGAATATGTGTTCTTCTGTAACATATTCAAGCCATTAATTTAACTTTCTATTAAGTAAGAATGAAACGTGATTTTATGAAGCAATCAATGTAATTTTCAATTAATTTACAGAATTCATTCTGTAACTTGTTCTGCAGGAAATCAGACATCAATGTCAGCAGCAAAAAATGAAGGATCAGTGCACAGATAAATGCAATTTTTGCATCACTCTTTTTATCCTATTTGTTACAGAAATGCTTTCTCTTCTAAGACAAATGCATACATAGAGATGATGGATGAGAACTAGAACAGGAGCCAGAAGTGTGCACTTGCAGCAAAGACCAGTTGCATACTGGGCTGTATTAGAAACAGCACAGCCAGGAGGTCAAAAGAAGTGACTATTCCCCTCTATTCAGCACTTGTGAGATCACATCTAGATTAACTGTGTGTGGTCTTGGACACTGTAGTACAAGACTCTGACATACTGAAGTCCAGTGAAGGTCCACCAAGGTGATAAGGAGCTAGAGTGGATGACAAAGCAACTGGCTGAAAGAGGGTTTCTTGAGTTTTAAGAAGAGAAGGCTAAGAGAAGTCTATGCCTACCTAATAGGAGGAATACAGAATGTGGAGACAGACTGTCCTCACTGATAGCACAAGAGGCAATTGACACAAGCTGAAGATCAGAAAATTCCAAACAGATGTAAAGAAAACCTTTTTAACCGTAAGTGTGGTCAACTATTGGAACAGGTTGCCCATAAAGGTTGCAAAATCTCTTTCTTCAGAGGGGTTCAAAACTTAACTCTACAAGTCCCATAGCAATCTGACCTAATGGTACCTTTTTGAGCAGGGGGTTGGAATAAATGCCTTCCAGAAACGCCTTCCAACCTAAATTATTCTATTATTCTATCCAGGCCATGTAAATATAATGGAAAAAAAAAATCAGTAGTGGCTCTATGGTTTAAGTCCTAAGCAAATTTCCTTTATAATTCATCTAACTTTGGCAGAACTATTAGCCTGAAAATTTTTGTGCTTAATCCAGACTCTAAGATATTTAAATTTGATGTATTCATTCCTGAGTTACAAGGAAGTTATATGCTAGTATATATGCAATTCCTTCATAAAAAGGACTACTACTGTTAACTTTCTTCAGGAAGCCTTTTCTCCACTAAAATTTCCAGCAGTGGTCGCTACTACTAGGATTACCATTACTGGTAGGATAGTGAGACCTGCTGTAAATGGTCAGTGGTCTTTGCCACTGTGTTTTCTGATTCAGGGAGATAAAGCAAGCCTAATAATTTTGAACCAAATTTACACAGATGGGGAGAACGTATATGTTTGCAGAATACAACAAAAATGACCATTCCTAGGGAATGAGTGTTTTGATGGAGATTATGAAAAAGATGAATGAAAGTCATTATACACATCACTACCAGGTGATGAGACCACTGAAATTGTGGTTTTGGTTGATTTATCATGAAAGATTTATGAAATAAAAGTACTTCTTAGGTAAATATTTTTTGCAAATAAACCAGAGAAAATTCCATAGAAAAAGGTAAGAAGTGTTTTAATAGTACACCCACCTGGTTTTGTTAGTCTGAGAAGATTTGATTCAAGAGCACTTAGATTTTCCGTTGCTTTTTCCATTGCAGCTAAATGGGGTGTCTTTGCAGAAGTGGTCTGAAATATCCAATACTTAGTTACGAAAACTTGGCTTTTACCTAGCTAGAACCAGCAATGGAATTATCCCAACTCTTCTAATTCTGTATCTAGTAATTTCATCAATATTGTCTTATATTTCAAGTGAAATACAGTTGATATTCATAAATTTTTTAGTATGGCTTCAAAAACCTGGCCATGACTCATTCTTGATTGTTCCCCAAGGGAGTGAGTGGAGTTGCTCTGCCACCAAAGATTTCTAGGGAAGTCTCACATGCTATTACAACAACATCATTGAACAGATTGATAAAATATGTTGTTTTCTAGAAACAATAATCTTTTGTAGATTATTTACTCTCTACAGAAATAAAAACCTTCCTCTGGAAAATTCTTTTCTTTCCCTTTGGTGAAAATGTAATTTTCAATCAGCCCGATTTGACTCAAGATGTCATATTGTTCCTATGATCTTAGATTCCTTTCTCTTTTTCAGTATGAATCCAGAAGCAGCTAACACAAACTTAGCAATAAACAATGGAGAAAATTTTGATCTGGATCCTATCAGTGTCCTACATATTTTCTTACAGAAATTCTTCCCTGTAAGCTCATCAACTTGTCCCTCTCTTTGTATATATACCTGTTTCATGCTCACACTGCTTCCTTTCTTCCTCATTATTCCTACCTTCCTACCTCTTTTTCAAATCTCCTCTCTAACAAAATCTCTTCTAAAGTCATCTAAAGAAAAAACAGACAGAGAAGTATGGAGAATCAACACTTTACTCTGATTGTAAGTTGCAGGAAACCCTCACAACCTGCTGCATCTCTTTCCAATTTAAGTATTAAAGGTCTTTGAAGCTGAAAGTTCTTCCTCCATTGAGGAATATTTTTCAGCCTACATATTCCTCAGCTACTCACTCAGTTTTAAGCAGCTACACAAAATAAGAGGCTATGTTTCTACATTATTTAGGATATTTTCACTCTTTTGTACTTATCCAATTCTGTATTTTTTTTCTGCTTAAGAAAGCATTACTGGAAACTATATGTGAAGATCAGTTAGAGATGCTTGTATAAATATTTGCAGGATCCTCATGACTCTAAACTGTAATATTGCTAACCCTTCCCCAGTTCAATAAGCCCTGTACCCTGGTTCTTGAACTGCACTCAGTTCAAGAGACCCTGTACCCACTGCAATCTGCAACCGGTCTTAACAAAGATGGCTACAATTAAACAGAAACCTCTCAGCTGTACTTGAGGAACTCTTATTCTGCAAGAAAACTCCTATTCCATACAATAACTTCTAAAACAAAAAGTGAGTAAACGTAGTCTTCAAAATAATAGAAAACTGTATTTAGAGAAGAGAAAAAGTAAAAATGAGAGCAATTACTTTAACTTTTTTGTTAGTGTGTGTTTCTTCAGTTTTTATAGCTGACAGACAGGGTGAAGTTGTTGATGAGGAATCCAACAATTTTTTTCCATAGTTAACAATAATTACTGCTAGTTCATATTCTTTCCACGAACGTAGCACCTATTAAAGAATCATCTGTTATATATTTTTGCTTTGCATAACATGTAATGTACTGTCTACTTATAATTGTCAAAATGCATGAACATTATAAATAGAAATTAATTACTCAATACTTAAGTTTCCTTTCATTAAAAAAAAAAACAAAAACAGGATTATAGACTTGTAAAATAACTGGAATTGCAGATATGTATCTATGTATTCTGCTTAACCTATTCCTCAGAGAATAGAAAGATTTACCCAGAAGTATCTGTTGCTGTGATTGACATTCTCCCTGTTCCCAGGCAGTCCTGCTATCAAAGAATATAAAGGGTAACTAAATAATCTTCATTTACCTCTCTGGTATCAAGTGCATATTTGAACATCCCAACTGTATTAGTGAAAGAAGTGGTGAAATTTATTTTTAAAACTATGAATTTTATAAGTGAACAGTGTAGGAAATGTTTTTAGATAGCTGTATCTTTTTTAGACAAAGCTCTAAAGGCCAGAGTTCTTGTACTACATGGAAGGTAACTTCACATTCGAATGTTTGTCTTTGGGACACAAAATAAGTGTATAGATTACTTCAGTATAAATACAGTACATGGCCTGAATGTAACAGAAAACCATATACCATGGAATAACCAGAAACATTTGCAATTCACTCATTCTGTTTGCTATTCTGTACAAAATTCTGTTGAAATGCTATATTTATGGTAAAAAAAAATTGGCAGTACAAGCAGTCGCGTAGATGGGCAATCCAACAGCAATCAAACATTATATCAAGGTTCCTATTAGGCTTTACTGGCCCTGATAGCCTCCACCTGGGCCCTTCCCCAAAGGAGCCAGGAGCTCCCTTTCAGCTCAGGCCTGAGCCTACAGTCCCTGCCAGCTCCTACGTGGCAGAAATGCTCGTCTTCAGCATGCTCCAAGTCATGCCTAGACCTGGCAAAGGATCCATTCGCGTGAACACCTGGCCCATGGACTGACTCCTCAGCTTGACCTCAGACTGCTCCCATCACGATGGACCAGCCTGCTGGGCAGTGTCTCACCAGACATGATCCTGACCTGCAGATTGACTTTCCAGCTTCAGCTCAGACCTACCTCATCGCTACAGACTCAACCGATTATCTGGACTCCTGGTTAATCTGACTGCCAGGAGCTGCCTTGCCAGCCACAGCTTTGCCCTCAGCTCCTGGCTACCCAGCCCTCACTGTGCCCTCAGACTGCCTCCACAGCCATGAAATAATACAGTGAAAATGACAACACTAAGGCCTAAAATACTCATCTTTATAGAAAGAATGAAAATTGGGTCTTCTTGCAGTGCAATTTAATAATATTTGACACTGATCGGCTCGTCTCAAAGCATGGAGATCCAGCTCCTATGAAGACCAGGATGAAGGATCACCAATACACGGGAATCTCTTAAAGTATCAGCCACAGCTTCACTAAGGTGTACTCAAAGCTAGAGGAAAACTGACTTCTTCAGCATCATACATTTATTATGGCAGGTAGTTTAACTCTAGCATGTCTCTATACCTGAGGAAAAGGAATCCTGCTGGTACTAATGTTTCTCCTTATCTCACTAAACAGATATCTGAGTCATAAATATGATCCACAGATATGTGTTATGGTTAAAAGTCAAGGTGTTTATGTTCCTGCCAGGTTGTGGGACTAAATAGCATAAAGTCTCTTGTACCTATTACAAACCATATACTCTGATTAAAACTACAAATATGGCCTATTTGCAGTAAATAAGCTTTTAAATTTATACATTACATATAGGCCTTATTGAAAATAGTACTACCTTAGATGTAAAAATACCAACGATATAAAATAGAGATTTCATGTCATGGACTAACAGTTACAGTCTATTTTCTGAACAAAGGAAAATTCTCAGTTCTACTAAAAAGTCAAAAAGTCATTACTATATAAAATGGACTGATACAAAGATACTAACAAATATTTCTATACCTTTACAATTTAAGAGCGCAGGCTCTCTAAGGTATCACTCTGAAGGCCAGCTTGCTAAATCTTTTTTTTTTCTCTAAATGGCAAGAGCTATATCTTAAATTAAGCTGCAAGCACAATAATACACACCATACCTTTGCCGTATAAAATGAAGTACAAGCTATCATATGCTGAATACTTTCATAACATCCTGCCCGCCTCTTCTGCAAAGTAACACTTGGAATTTCTTGAAGGACAGCCAAGCACTTAATGAGGATCTGTAAATACAAGGGTTAAAAAAAGTCTGGAGTTGCAACACACTTACAACCTTATGCCTCTGTACAGCCTATTGTATTTGATGATGAACTTTAAAAGTGCTTTAAAATCTAACAGTCAGGATGAAATGCTAGCTCTGCAAAAGCCAATAATAAAATTTCCATTGAATTTAATGGTGTCAAGATTTCAGCCACAGCCCTTTGGAATAAACGACATGTTCACACAAAATCACAGATATTAGATTACAGATATGTGATGGATATTTTTGATTATTTAATTAACAGGAAGTCAAAGAATGCTTAATTCAGTGAGATTACATACTCCTAGTAGAGGACTGCTTAAAAATACATTAAGCTGGACAGAACTTTAAATGAAAGAAAAATATTCCCAGTATGCTCTAAAAATAAAAGACTTGTCTTCCTCATTTTTGTCTAGGAGACAAGTGATTAAACATGAGCCATTTCCAGTGGGTAATGTGCCTTTAGTAGGTCATCAAGCAAGAGACTATCCCTGTATGTAAACAGATTAATTAAACTTCTCCAGACCCTAAGTGCCCCAATAGTCATTCCCTGAGCAGCCTCACTTGGGGCCTTCTCTCATACCTTCTTCCCAGGGGCCCAGGAGTCCGCATTAAGCTCAGACACAAGCCTTCAGTCCCTACCTGAGCTGTGGTATTGGTGTGCCAGTCTTCAATTCTGTTTCCTGGATGGACCGTGGACCTGTGTTGTAGCTTTATTTCCAGTATCTGGCTCCAACTCCTGCAGCCCCTTACTTTTTCACCTGGACGGACCCTGGGCCAGCCCAATAACTTCACCTTCTCTGGACTCTTAGTGTATCCCCTTACCAATACCCTGCTTTGTCTGCCATCTTCAGATGATGCGAGTTTGTGCCTTGCCTGCACTGCAGTCACCTCATCCTTCCTCACAGAATGAACATGCACCTACTGCTGCTCCCTGACAATAATTATGGGGCAAAAGTTGCATGTTTCTACTGTATACTTGCTGAATCTAAAACACCCTGTCTGCTTCTTCAGAAATGGCAGGAAAGGATTCAAAACATTGATTGAATAGCCTTCTTTCTTAAGATGAAAAGAAAACCATACATGAAGCAAATGTTCAAAAAAATCCCATAGGCAAATGTTGCTATTCTTTCCTCAAAATTGAGATCTGCGAATAGCTTTCAAGTAGAAGTTACATCATAGATTCTTCTGTAGTTCAAAAATATCCAAAAAATCATCCTGAGGAAACAATCAACATTCTGCAGTGAATTCAGAATGTCTGAGAGCAGAATCTGTGCAGCTTACACTGAACATACATGCATCAGAAACACCATAAAACCATAAAAAGCTTTTCTTTCAGCAGCTACTAAGAACTCAAAGTCTAGATATTTAGCTCTCCTAATGTACACTCCATTATACTTAATTTTAATCACTATAACTGCAAGACTTGGATGCCAGTTGCTTTGTCTTAAAATGCTCTCACCTGAACTACTGGCACTGAGGAAATCTTGTGATAAATAATTGGAGCAAGTAGACCATAACATTGTACAACAGACTGCAGGGTGTAACTTGCATCATTCAACCAATTGCTGAGTTCAATTGCCACAATCATTCTTTCACATTCTGCTAATCTAGCAACCTGTAAAAGAAAACCATGTTTTGATTCAAATATGAATTTCATTGTTTAAAATAACTTCAGAATGTAAGAAGACTGATGTCATTGCAGTTTTAAAAGTAGTGCAAGCAGCAAGTAAGATATAAGTCTAAAAATGAATTAACATTGGCATATGTTAGAAGTACATAAACAAATGCAGCATTATTCACGATTCTAAAAGAAACAATTGTTCTTGACCTAATTTGTGCCCTCTGAATTTACCCATATATTTTAAAAAGCCCATTTAACAACCTCAACCTGTGTGGAGGGGCAATTTCACACGCTAACCTCTCAGAGTAGGTAAGGGGAGGATAATTCCTTCCTTTCCCTTCCAGTTATCTACTGCAGTCCTTGCATGTGTGAGCAGATCCAGTAAAGTCACTGAGTAATCGACTGCTCACATTTTTACAAGTACTTCAGCAAAGAAAGAGTGCAATAGCAATGTAATAATACAGGACGCAAAGCTTGACTACCCAAGTAGAAAAGGAAGTTTTGGTGTCATTAACATGTCATTATAGCATGAAAGGCTGAAATAGAATGAAAGAAGCTTAGTATATTAAAATCATGAAACCCATTAGAAGTTCAATATTAATGACAATATATGTATTAAATAGCAGAAATGTTTAAAATTTAAACTCCAAGGTGCATCACAGAAGGACAAAAATATCAATGATTACACTTGTTTCTTACATATAGTCGGCCACCACTGAAATGAAGGAAAATCCTTCCTCAGTTGGAATCAGTGGGCTTTGGATTAGGCAATAACTGATTCAGAAACCATCTTTTCACCAGGACACAAAATAACCAACAGCTACTAAAGTACTTCTGAAAGAAAGACCAGATAACTCACAGAAAATTAATTATTCCATAAATAGGATTAGTACATTAAAAAATTTATCTTGCAATGATGAAATAAAGTTGATCCAGAAGTAAAATCTAACCCAGCATATTATTTTAAGCTATACATACTTGTTTATTATAAAGCATCTCATTGGAGCAGATGGAATCACAGAAGAGTGCTCCTTCCATGACATTAATATCACAGACAGCAAATATATTCCTCATAAACAGGTGCAAGGTAATAGGAGAAGTCTGAGATACAGCTTCAAAACGTAACCTACAAAATAAAAGAGAAAAAGAACAGTAAAACCATGTTAGCAATGATTCGGATATCTCATGCCTGAGCAGCATTATATTAAAATGCAGTCTTTAATTCTAAAACAATTGACAAAAAAGGTTATTGTCACTACCTCTGGAAATAAGGTTTATACATAAAACTGGAAAAAACGCTTAAAATTTCTACCATCAAAAATAAATACAAGGGAGAAGACTCCTTTTCAAATTGTTGTCCACCTTCTACTAGCCTAAAGACAGCTCTTCCTTTCTTGTTTCATCTAATCCAGTGAAACTTACATTGAACTTTCTTTGAAAACTTGGGATGATACAACTTCTTCATCTGTCTCCTTTTACACGCTGTTTTTCTCTATTCTGACAATGATACCTGCAGTCATGAAGTTCATTACGACTTTTCATCACTGATGTCTTGTATTACGAAGTCTCAAAAGAATCCTTTTTTTCCTCCCTGCTTTCTTCTGCGGTTTGTTTTTGTGGGGTTTTTTCATTCCATGGGGGTGGGGGGCATTTGTCCTTGTTAGATTTTTTAAAAATACTTTTGTTATGAGAAAAATTCTACTATTTTTGAAATATAAGAAATAAATTCCTTCTTCTCCTCGATTCTATTTCCTAAAACAGACTGAAACTCAAGAAGGAAAGTATTTCGAACAGAGGCATTTACATACTTGACTTTACCAAGTTATCAACGAGGCTTCCGGCTGGAAACGAGAGGTTTCCTTTCCTTCCAGCGCCCTCTACTGTCTCTTTAAGTCCCATGTATTTTCAAGCTCGCCCATCCAATTTCTTAGTTGCCCATCTAATTTCTTAGTTACCCATCAGTACATCTGAAACTGCCTCATTTCAGGTTTGATACTGCAGCTTTGAGAACCTTGAAAGTAAGGGGGAAGTGGGAAGGGGGAAGGGGG
>NW_010400254.1:0-15964 GCF_000710305.1 Buceros rhinoceros silvestris
GTTGCCTCAGCCCTTCCCGCTGCCGATCTGTTGGCGGCTCTCATGCCTGCGTTTGGTTTCCTCCTCTGCCCTCAGCCTCTGAGCGGGAGTCTGCTTGTTGCCCTTGTGCGGAGCCGCTGTGGTGCGAGGTCTAGCTGCTGGGTGGCTGGCTGGCTCAGGACCTGACCACTAGAGATGGTTGGGTTTTTTCCTCAGATGCATCCATATAGGTTTATTAGGTTGACTTTCACTTGCCTTTACTCTCGCTGCCTTCAGGTCTTACTAGAATTCTTCAGAGTCAGCACTTTCTATTCCACATGTCCCAACATTACTGACAAACTTTGTCACTTCACTGTTATATTCGTTTTTCTATTTGTTTGGTTTTTTTATTTTCCCCCTTTTTTTTTCCTAAAGTTCAGTGTATTTGTAACAGTATTTGTAGCTTTACTTGTGTCTTGGACCTGAATGGACACTTTACTTTTAATTTATTTGCTTTAGTCCTTTGAGGTGTGTTTCTCCCTAGTATCTCTAGGGGCTTCTGAGTACTCAGCTCAGTATAGCTAAAAGATCCACAGCCTGTCATGAGGCCTGTACAGGTGCAGATGCCTTCTGATGGCTAATTCCTGTAGCTGTTCTGGGACCTCAGCGTTTACAGAAGTGAAATGTTCAAGCTTTCTTCGCCATATAATTCCCCGTGATTTGCCACATGTGGTGAGGACATGATCAGTGGTATATTTGGAGAGAGGAGAGTATTTCTGGGATGTGTTTATTGCGGTTGCACTCTGTTCAGAATTACTGGTGTCCTTCCTCTTTATAAACCGTGATCCTTTAGTCACATTTTGAGGGCCAATTGAAAATACCTAAATGTGCCTGTCAGAAGACACTATATCACAGCATGGATGTGATATCGTTACAGAGAAACTGTTTTTTTTAAGAGCTCGCTTGAAAGAAACGGATTTTCAACTGTAAATTTAATTCTCCATGTTTTCATGCTACTTTAAAACAGTTTAATTTCTGATGTGTCTCTGAGTCATTTGTAATCAGCATTTCAATGAGAGTGTCTTATGTGAACAGACTTCCGAGAGGTCTATCCTTGCTATCTTCTTATCTTGCAAAGATTAAGAGCGTTGCCTTCTTTTTCTGTCTACATCAATCTTAAAAGTAGTTTAAGTATTTATCATTCTGGTAAGGCTTGACACCTGTATGTCTTATATAGGTGTGGCTTATAGAAAAGCAAGTGTGTTAAGGTTACGATTTTGAATAAGCTACAAATATGTTGCAAACGTTTTTTATAGGTTTTTGCTGTTCGATCTGGTGGAGCTACAGGAGTTGTTGTAAAAGGTTTGGAGGATAGAAATCCCATTTCCTTCAGGTGAGGCACCTTCATCTTTGTTGTCTTGGGACAGAATTCTGCAATGTTGAGACTATGTGGTCCTTAGTCCTGATCTGCTGTAATTTGGGCATAAAACTTAGAAGTAGTTGTGATCATCTTTTCACTTTGTTCTTAGACATAATCTTGCAATTAGGATGGCATGCTTCACCTTCATGAATTTATAGTCTTCTGACCGTGGCTTTTTTTTTTAACATCAGTGTTTTATTTAAACACTCTATATATGTGAGACAGTGTGAGGATTCAAACTTGTGATTCCTACAGCAGCAGTGACTTATCCAAGGATGCAGTTTAGCAAGTTAAACAAAATGAAGTGAATTTAAATGTGTAGGGAGCTGTGATTTCTGAATTTCATGCCTGTGATTAAAGCATGTTTCCTACGCATACATTTATTGTATTGTGTTTCATGTTTAATCTAAATTATCTTCTTTTATATCTTCTGGTTTTTGTTGAAATGGTTTTTTGTAGAAACTACTTTGTCTTTAGAAAACTATTGTATATATGCCTCTGTTAAGAGTGGTGGCTCTTTGAATGCTGCCATCCTTTTGTAAGGAAGTTTTCTTTTACTTAAATGTTGCTTCAGTCCAGGTATGAATGTGTTTACTCTGATCTGTCAGGTATTGCGTAAGGCCTATTCTGAAAGTTGCTATTTTTATTTGACTTTTTGATTTGATTACCCTTGTAACAAATAGTGAGAGAGATGGAAATACTCAGTGAATTTCAAGAGGTCCCACAATTTTCCTGCTTGAATATCTAGCTCTCTCTGTGTCTGGACTTCAGAACATGTACTAGAACTACCTATTTCATGCCAATTGTACTGATGCTTGTTTGGTAGGAATTCATTGGGTTTTTTTAAAATGGTGTGACAACAGTCTCGCTCTCCCTTTAACATCAGAAATTCTTCTAGAGGATGAGTCCTAATAGGGAAGCAAGTAGGCTTGTGTCAATTAACAGCAGTTATGGATGTGAAGGAGCTGATTGCATGACACTGGTGAGTGCCACAGAACTCCAGATTCACTGGAACAGAACTGAGATCGCAGGTTTGAACAGTTCTGCAGTCTTCCAACTCCACATCACAGGCCAGCAGAGCTGAGCATTTGTAGTAATTCCAGGTGTTAATCCGTGTGACCTTTGCTGTGTTTCTGAAATGGATGTGCTCAGGACTTCTGAAGAGTGAACGGCCGTTATCTACCAGTCTGAATTTTGAATCTTGTACTCATCAGGCAACAATCATAAGCCGTACACAAGAACGTTTTTTTCCCCTCTCATTATCTTTTTGCGGGCTTATTACAGAGTTCCATAAGAAACTGTTTTGAGACAATTATTTCCATAATTTCTTCTTGTATAGGATGGAAGACAAAGGAGAAGTGAAGTGCATCAAATTTTCTTTGGGGAACAAGATACTGGCTGTGCAGAGAACTTTGAAGAGTGTGGTAAGAAACCTACACCCTGCAGATAGGGAATTGGGGCTGGAAATCTTCTACTTCCAGTACCAGAGTAGAAGCCTCAGAGACAAATGTTCAACAGGTCTGGTGGCTAACAACAGCTGTAGTGAAAATTCTTCCATCATCCTGAGAGGCTGAGCAGGCAGTGTTGTTGTGCTAGTACCATTATTTAAGAAAAAGTTGGGTGGGAGCCAAATTCTATAAAAAATTCTCTGGCGGGGGCAAAGAGGAATACCATGAGTCAAGTTTTTCTTCTACGTATCTCAACCGAAATAATTTGATAGACTAGTATCTGTTCTCTTGTATCTGTGTGCGTATCTTGTCTGTGCTTCATAATTGTTAATACACTTCATGGGCATTTTTGCAGGATTTTTTGAATTTTATTCCAGATAGCCCTCAGCTAGAATATACTCAGGAGTGTAAGGTAAGAAGATAAATATCCCAAGCTTATATGTTTAAGTGAAGCTCTAATGTTAGTTACACTGGTGGCCTCTACTTTACAAGAGAACGAACTAACATCAGGTATGTAAGATGTAGTTGCCATGACCTATCTGAATTGAGGTAAACGAACAGGTATTACGATAAATTACAAAAAAACTTCCTTGTCTAGTCACTTTAATTTTTTCTATGAAGAACTGGAAATGCTGTGGAGGCAACAAATGTCAAGATTTGGGAAGGAGAAGAGACAAAGTGCTGATGATACAGTAACAGTGGACAGTAATGTCAGATACGTTAATGTGAATGTTTACCCTAATTTCTCTGATGAGTTAATAGTAAACTATTACTAGCTTACATGCTGTGTTTGGTATTTTTAAAAAGCCAACCCTTCTAATTTTTTGATGATTATTTTACTAGAAAGAAGTACTATTGTAATTGTTTAGTAGTTCCAACTTTTAACTAAGATAAATTACATTTTGGGGTAGTAGAATGCTAAAATAAATTTTGAAGCACCTGATTTGCACACATCCCTTTATTCCTGTAGACTTTAAAGCGAAGCACTCTCTGTTTTGTTGTTTAGGATTATGTGTTTGAGTAAACCATTCTAGCAAAGCATTTATGGTAGCGTTCTGAGTGAAGTGGCAAATATTCCTGCTTAGATCTTAATTTCTGTACGCATTGGGAAACTGCTTTTCACATCAGGAACTGGTCAAATTGGCATTATGGTTTGAACCTGAAGAACTTGGTTGTATTTAGGGCAAGAAGAAAATTTGACTGTATTGTAAATCTTACATGCTACCAAAAATTCAGGTCATACAGTAGTATATGTTCAGATATATAGTTTTGGAAGTTTTCACAAAAGTAGCTGAGGCATGCTCGGTGTCCAGTTGGCCAAAAGTATTAACTCCAGTGACTGGGTAACTAAATTGCCCTTGGTCTCGTGTTCTGCATTTACTAATATTAGCTTATCTGAATAGTTAATTTTTCCAAGTAAAAGAGTGTTTGTTTGCTTGTTTGTTAAAAGACAAAGAATGCCAATATTCTAGGATTCTGCTGGACAAGTTCTACAGAAATCGTCTTCATCACTGATCAAGGAATTGAATTCTACCAGGTAATAAAATAACTTCTGTAGGACATAGATTTGAAAAAGAAAATTTGTGACAGTATCTTTGAATTCTTTTCTTCTAGTTTTATAACTGAGAAAGACTACAATTCTTTTTCTTCAAGAGGAATATGTTTTGGGGGCAGAGGGATTTTATCAGTAACAGGTTATCTATCTGGCTCAGCTAACAAAGACCCTGTATAAAGGAGTACTGAGTTCAGCCTTGAGAACTTCAGGTTAACAGATGCTCTCAGCTTGTTTGGAAATTAGTATTTAAATCTGATGTGACGTACCACTTAGTGCAAAACAAATGAGTATTGGGGAGGATGTGTGCGTGTTTAAAATGCAGCAAAGAACAAATAATTGATTAGATACCGATACCCTTCTGCAAACTGGCAGTTTCCTCTTATGTTGATCTCATTACCTGAGTTCCTCTGTGTTCTACATAATTACCTTTATGTCTTGTTTTTCAAGAAAGCTAATGAATAAATAGTTTTTTTCTGACATTGGTGATGAAGGATATCATAAACTTCTTCCAAAGCTGCGCACTTTCCAATAGTTTCAGTCCTGGAGCCTAAGACATAGTGTTTTACATTATTACTGTTACTAATAACTAGTGCTAAAGAAAGTAACTGAAAAAGCAATTATTTCCTATCGATTGAGGGGGGAGAAAATAAATCTGGCACCTAAAAGGATTATGAATACCAACCCTGCAGGTAAAGGAACCAAATCAAGTAAGTATGGTTTTTTTGAAGAGAAGTCATTTAAGCCCTTAAAATGAAGAGAATAAATTTATATACTGTCTTAGTCCTTAACATAAAAGATTAAGGAAGCGGGGGCTTGAAGGCAGCCAAGATATTACAGTAACTTTTCAATAAACCTTCACTAGTTGTGTCAAGCTAGGTATTTTCTCCATTATGCATTTCTTTAGGTGCAGTATGTTGGGGCCTAAGGTGTAATTGTCAGGGTTTTGATTTCCAATTCTAGCACTGTAAATGCCTTTACACTTAACTGTTTCTCACTTAATTTTCCAGTCTACTGTGTAGTGCCATGGATGCTGTTGGAATCCTGATGGTGGTATAATGCTAATTTCCTGTGTTTCCAGGTACTACCAGAGAAACGAAGTTTAAAACTTCTGAAGAATCAGAGTATTAATGTCAACTGGTACATGTATTGTCCAGAGAGCTCTGTTATTCTTCTTTCAACCACTGTCCTTGGCAATGTCCTGCAGCCATTCTATTTCAAGGTAAAGGATTACCTTCCAACCTTTTCATTTTGTGTGCTTCCTTTTTTCAGGCTGCTTCTCCAGTTAAATATTCTGTTGTTTTTCCTGGATTTCTCTAAAGACATGCATGTGTTCACATCCTTCTATGACAGTAAGCAAAAGACAAAGCAAAAATCTGTAAGGTATTCCTAGGTGATGGCTTAAAATTAAACAATTTGTTCTTTCTTACATTCTTGTTGGAAAGAGAAGTGTCCAGCTGATGTTGGACAGTTGACCTTGAAAAAGGGAAAAAAAAAAATTAGTGATCCAGTATTTGACAACTTAAAAGATATTTAAGAGATCATTTTTTCACCTCAATAAGTGTATATTCTTTACTTTTAACATGGGTATTTGCATTCTGTAGTATGATAATAAAGAAAAAAAAGGGCCTTTCACTTGTGATTATAATTTCCATCTTCCAAATGTGAGTGGATGATTTGAAAAGAAAGGAAAAAGGTAGCACTTAAGAAACAACTATTGTCCCAAGTGTGAGGGGTTTTGTTTACAGTATTTATTTATCTTGGTGTTCTTCCCTGTAGACAACACTTCAGATTACTGGGAACATATTTTGCTTTTTGTCTTGGAAAAAGTGGGTAATGAAAACTAGAATCTGTTTTAAATTAATCATGCGGAAAGATGATGTAGAAATGAGGAAGAGAGCTACAGCATTTGTCTTGCTTCTGTCAAGGGATTAGGAAGACTTCTGTGGCAGTCTAAGGGAAGAGATTAAAAAGAAGCTTATTCAAATGGTTTTTCTGGTTTGTGTTGATCTTGTGTAGGGTCTGTACTTGGATCCTGAAATGATGTTCTCAGAGGTGGCTGGGTGGACCTTACTAGCCTCTAACAGCTTTCTTTTTAATGACTTAGGTCATGTTTCCCTCTCCTTAACATTTTGTGTCAAGTTGCCGCCTGAAGCTAAATAATTTTTTATTTTGTCTTCAGAAGGTATCTATAAAGATTTCCTGAGAACTGTACTGCACTGAAATAGTCTTTGAAAGTAGAGCTTTGTCAAAGGAGATGTTTCTGCAGTGTTCACACTTCTCACTCAAGAATGCATTAATGAGGATGGGAAGTGAATTTCAGTAGAAGCTTTGAAAACTGAAAACTTGATTAAATTTAAATTCCATAGGAGAAGCAGAAGAGGAGAGAGGAGCATGGATGTGCTCTGAGTATAAGGCAGATTCTGGAATTAGCAGGAACAAAAGGAGACTCTTGACTGGTAGGAGGCACTGATATTTTCCCTTTCCCAGTAAGCAGCTATTTTAAGAGCTGGAGCATATACTTTGCTGGGAGAAAGAAAGGAAGTTAAGAGACCAGCTTTTTTGAGATCTCCAGGCAAATCGTAAATAGGATTTGCATACAGTTTTCTCTTGACATAAAGTGGAAATGTTCTTCTAGCTGAAACGGCTGTTATAAAATCAAGATGATAAAGCTGCTAAAATTATAATAGCAGAAGGATGTGTTTAGAATCACACATTCTTTTAATTTTCTTAGGGAAAAGTGTCAAAACCTTTCTTCTTTATGGCTGCGGCTATTCTTCACCTCATGGAGGTGCTGTTGGTCCAGCATTTGGTTCAAGGCTGCTTGAGACCTTTCTGTTTCATGTCTTCAACTTTTTTTTTTCTTTCTGTTTAACAGAGTGGAACAATGTCAAAACTATCAAAATTTGAAATTGAGTTACCTGCAGCACCCAAGTCCTCCAAGCTCAGCCTTTCTGAGAGAGATATTGCTATGGCTACAATGTATGTGTCTTAACTAATCCAGCCTTTCTAGGAAAAGTATGACAGTTAGGCGATGCTGAGAGAAGGCAACAATGTTAACATGGCTGAACTTGTTTCTTGTTTTAGCAGTACTACTGCTTTAAAGTGCTTCAGTCACTGCCTTAAACAGAGCAGCTAAACAACTGTGTTGCGGCAAGGTGGGGAGGGGAAGCCTTATATATAATTGTTCTTGATTAGTACAGAAATGTTGAGAATATTTTATTTTGAACTGGTATGTTGATAGAGTTGTTCATAGATAGATACCTAATTTGCATGAGTATGGGTTGTGCACTATGATTTATCAAGTGCTGGTTTAGTCTTTTAATTAATTGATTACCTCACTTCTTTTAGGATAAAATGTATGGCCCTAACAGGTGGGTAGAGGTCCTATTTGAAACTAATGCTTTGATCTTGTTGCCTTTTTAGATATGGGCAGCTTTATGTTCTCTATTTGAGACATCACTCAAGGACTTCCAATAGTACAGGAGCAGAAGTAGTCCTCTATCACTTACCCAGGTAAGAGCAGAATGAAGAACTTTAGTGGCCATTTGCCTGTGTGTAAGAGGCTTCAGCTTTCCCAGTTTAAAGAGCCTTACCCACCAGCTGTCATCTGTTTCCACAGAGAGGGCTCCTGTAAGAAGACACATATTTTAAAGCTGAACACAACTGGAAAGTTTGCACTAAATGTTGTGGATAACTTGGTGGTGG
This sequence comes from Buceros rhinoceros silvestris, assembly GCF_000710305.1. Lineage (NCBI taxonomy): Eukaryota > Metazoa > Chordata > Aves > Bucerotiformes > Bucerotidae > Buceros > Buceros rhinoceros. The sequence goes on from NW_010400254.1 coordinate 8,087, forward strand.
TACATCATCAGGATACTGAGGTGTGATGTATTTTTATTACATTGTGCTTTACCTTAGAAAAGGGCAGATTTTAATAACAGTGCCTGTTAGCTCTAGAAAATATTTTTGCATGTGCTTAGTTTTGCTGAAAGTCAGAGTATTTGCAGGAGCAAAACCATAAGGGTATAAGAGATTCAGAGTTGCCCTTTTACCTTGTTGGGCTAACATTTAATCAGGGCTGTGGATAATGCCTGTTTTTTCATGCTTTTTTTTTTTTTTTCCTTCTTGTTGGGTTTCCTGTGGTGGTCTGCTGCTGCACTATAGGCTTTTAAGGCATTACATGAAGAGGTAGAGTTAAATTGGATACTGAATCCTGGGAACTTCTTGTATTACAGACACTTGAATATGTTTCTATGACAGACTTATGCTCCTTTAGTTTGAAGGCCTGGATCTGCAAAAACTTCTATGAAAACAAATGATTTTGTGCATATGGTATGCATAGGCAAGACTTGCTTGTCTGTAATCTCAGTAGCAAGGTTTGAGCAGTGTTAAAGCTAAAGTGATTCTTTGTTCCTAATTTGTGGAAAGGCTTTGGCTTCTTGTATTATCTTCTCCTGGGCAGCTTCAGGAGCTGGGGCACATTATCTCATTAGATTATGTTAATTCTACACATTTTTAACCCAGAGTACTTATTTTCCACCATTTTGGTCAAGCTATAAATGTGGCTATATAAACAGAGAAAACAAAACCAGACTGAATAGGGTAGAAACCAATAACTGAAGTCATGTTGCATTAGCACTCAAAGTGAAGCTAATTTCCACTGTGCAAGGCTGTGAATGTGGTCCATTCTGTGGAGAGGTGTTAGTCATCCAAGTTGGGCAAGACTGAATGGTAGGAGGATATTGTAGGAAGATGCAGAATTTTCCTCAGTTTCCAGCATCCATAACACTATAGTGAATTTGACATTAATCTCTTAGGGGTATATAAGACAGGCCAAGAGAGAATTTTTACCAGGGCCTGTTAGTGACAGTTCAAGGGGAACCAGTTTTAAAGTGAAAGATAGTAGATTTAGATTGGCTACAGGAAAGAAATTTTTTACAGTGAGAGTGGTGAGACCTGGGACAGCGTGCCCAAGGAAGTTGTGGATACAGCATCCCCTAAGTGTTCAAGGCCAGGCTGGATGGGACTTGGAGCAACCTGATCTACTGGAAGATGTTGCTGCCCACAGCATACCCCTTCCAACCCAAACCATTCTGTGATTCTAATGGAGAACAAAAGAAGGAAATGTGAAAAGGAGCCTGAACGAGTGTAAAGGGGTGTTAAACCAAACTTGTGAATACCAATTTCCTGTCTCAACTGCAGACTTCAGTTATATTTGACATCAAGCTAAAAGGAGAATTTGATGGGTCTACAACCATCCACCAGTTTGTACTTCCACCTCGATCGATACAACCCTATCAAATACCTGTAGCAGGTAAAACCACTAAAATACCCCAACACTATTATTATCTAAATGTAACAGCTGGCATACAAAAGCACTTCAGTTTAAGATGCTGGTTACTAACATGTTTAGAAGGTGAGGGAGGAAAGAAGAAATTGTGCACGCTATAGAAAAGTAGGAGTTGCTGTGTAAGGTGCATGTTCCCCATAGTACTTCAAAGTGTGAAAACAGGGTGCGTGTGTTGTGTGTTTTGCTACAGCTGTAATAGCTTGGGCATGCTTAAAAGCACAGCATGGTTCTCTAGCTTAAGTCATGACTTTATGTGACTCAGGAATTTAAAGAGGCTGAAAGACAATCCAACATTTAGGACCAGTTTAGAAACAATACTAAGATCAATGCTACAACTTCAACACTTAAATTGTTCTTCTTGGATTATCTTTCTATCCTCCTGTCCTAGCAGTGTTACTCTCAAACTGGAAGTATTAAGAGGAACTGAGCATAGTTCCACTAACATAGGGCAAAGCAGTACAGTTCTCTGTGCAGGACTGACTGCACTTTAAGAGCTCTTTTAACATCTGAATGTTGAAGTCACTAATAGCAAGGATGACAGATAAGTCTGTGGGTGGAGGTTCATTTTATACAAAGGTTAAGCTCAGAAAGTACAAACCCATCTTGCTGTTTAAGGAACTAAAGGGATTACATATAAATACAGCAAACAAAGTGTGTATTTAGAATTCTAGTACTAGACATTAAATACTTCTGCATGTGTGATTCCACTTGGCTGAAAAACAAAACAATCATGTTTTGAAGAATGTTTGCCTTCCCACAGCATCAGATTTTCTCTGTAGAGAAAATATACCTACGCAAGTGGGTATATGTCTTTTTTTACCTGAGTGCTGTAGGACTTCTAGACATGTTGCCTTTTCAGTGTAAGCTTGTAGTTTATATTTTTTTAGTGTAGGAGAGGTGCCAAACTATTCTTCACTTGATGTAAATTTTTCTGCAGGTCCAGCCTCTGTGACAAGTCAGTCTCCTGTTTCATGTAAACTCTGTATCCTTTAAATACTCTACAAGTGCTAGAGGCTTTCTGAAGCCTCATTCTATGTACTGAGCATGGCAGCAGCCAGCATTGGATACCTGACCCCTTAAGCTCAGCTGTAGCTGATAACATGCATATTAACTTCCAGACCAAGTAGTTGTAAGAGACTGTAATGCTGTCAGAATTGTAAATATGAACATGCATTATAATACTGTACCACATTTCTTGGTCATGAGAGTTGCATGTATGAAATTACCAAATAGATACACCATGAAATTGAAGATATAGTTTGAAGAATGTGGTTCAAGACCTTAAGAAAAGGTGACAGTAAATAAAAGTATGGTAATGAGATCTGCTTCAGTCCAGTAACATGAATTCAGTAGGAACAGCTTAGAATGAGTGTTCACATGGATGTTAGAACTTTAACATTTAGATTCTTCTTCCTGGATTGTCTTTCAACCTGATATTATCATCAGTGCAAGTGAAGGTGAGTGGCAAGCTGTCCAAGTGTACTATGTGTCAGAGGGTGGCTAGTTGATACTAGAGTTATTAACTACAGTTTATAAAAAGTCAGTCTAGAGGTGTTCTCATTTAAAGGGGGAGGAAGTTGGATGGCTCTACTGTACAAGGCAATTCACTTTGTTTTACTCCTTCAAATCAAGGTTACCTCTGGAGTCTTCAAGTGAAACTTGAACCTGTAGTTAACCTCTTGCTAGATAAAGGAAAACTAATGGACTTCCTTCTGCAAAGGAGAGAATGCAAAATTGTTATTCTATCTGTATGCTCTCAAAGTAAGTTCACATGCTTTTTCTCTTGTATATTTATTAAGCAGGATCATATGTTCAAGTTAGCAGGGCTGTTCCTCAATTTGAGATCGCCTTTAAAGATAGCTTGATCCTGTAAGATGATGTTTGCCTAGACTACCTTCAGTCATCATTCTAAAGACATTATTTAACAGCACGAAAGAATAACTCCCCCCCCATTTAGTTAAAATACATCTGACATGACTGAAAGCATTTCTTTTAAAGTTTAGAATCAAATTTAGAGTAGAGGTTACCTTTTGAAAAAGCCAACATTAAGGCCCCTGGATATTTCTCCTCATTGTTTTTTTTTTTATCTTTTCAGTGCTTAGTGAGCCAGAAAGGGGATCACTGTCTGTGATTGCAACTGTTTTTGACAAACTGAATCATGAATATAAGAAGTACTTGGAAGCTGAGCAAAGCTATACTATGGTAAACCACGTCAGCTAAAACAGCTTACTCTTTCCTACTTAGGAAATTGAGGCCTGCCCAAAGGTCCCAGCAGAATGTCTGCTGTGCAAGGGGCACTGAGACCCCCACTTAGCACTGTTGTAGCAGATGCTGCATAGCTCATCTCCAGCATGACAAGTAACAAGTACTCCAGTGCTTGAAAGCAGAGAGAGGGTAAAAGCTTAAAGAGCAGTTTGGAATCTAACTATCAAAATAGTTTCCAAACCACTGACTTCATGGCATACTATACCACTGCACAACATATGCAGCCCTGACCTATTTCAGAATTACTTTCTGTTCAAATACCAAGTTCAAGCACTAACTCATTCATAGGTGACTCCAAAAGTAATGCCTCTTGGTTTTTTTCATGGAAACTACAAAGAGCACAGTAACACTAGTTGACAGAGCAAATTCTCACCTACAAAACACTATTTTTTCAACACAGTTCCCACCATGGGCTGTGAATTTTTCCCAGCAGTGAAAAAGAGCATGTTGCGCTTGTTTGAAAAAAGAAAAAAAAGACAACCTGCTCCAGCAGAGGGGACCCACCATCGCTGTTGCCACTGCTGAAATGTGCCACCCACCACCTCACTGTGCTGACGCCCACTGGCTGGTCTCCATAAACATTCAGCAAGTGTCAGTGGGGGCAATTTTTTTCCACACGGAGGAATTAAATCACATGCCTTCAATTCACGCACACTCCTCTGTCAGACGCCACGTTGTCAGACTGCATTCAGCAAGTGTCAGTGGGTGCAATTTTTTTCCACACGGAGGAATTAAATCACATGCCTTCAATTCACGCACACTCCTCTGTCAGACGCCACGTTGTCAGACTGCCCCTCTGCTGCCATCTGTCACACGGCAACAAGATTTAATGGGATATTGGTGGGAATGTTCAGCCTCTACTGCCAGACCACCTACATCCACCTCTGACATCATGGGCCACTATCATAAAATAGGAGGCATTACTTTTGGAGCAGCCCTTGTAGTACAGCCACATACCAAAAAATCCTTCCAAAGTTGGGGGCCTCTGTCAATATAGTAAGTTGGATTCATTTCCTGGCTTTGAGATGTAATAGCACCTAAATCAATATACTTAAAATTGCTTTTAGAAGTTTAATATGAAAGCCCACCTTGAACAGCATCCAGTATAACATGGCCACAGGTTGAATTTGATCAGTAGCAAAAAAATGTTTATAATTATGTTCCCAGTAGAAAAGTGTCTGTACAGATGAGACTGACTAAAACTGTACTACACCCCTACAGTTTTCTTTTAAAAAGGCTTTCTCCTTGCAGGTGGTAGAAGCAGGCCTGAGTAGAAATAATCCACTCCTGAAGCGTCCAGTCCGCACTCAAGCAGTTATTGACCAGTCTGACATGTACACACATGTGTTATCTGTATTTACAGAGAAGAAGGTAAGTTAACTGTAAGTGCTAGCTTGGCAGTGGCCTCAGCAGCAAACTTACACAGGCTGCTTAGCCTGCAGAAGGCTTTACTGTTAGGATTAGGGTAGTTTGATGCCCATTCTTACAGGGTTGTCATTAACAGGGGAAGCTATGCAAGTTCTACCTAACGCTTTTCTCTTGTCCAGGAAGCGCCTCACAAGTTCACAATAGCGGTCTTGATGGAATACATTCGCTCTCTTAACCAGTTCCAGATTGCAGTTCAGGTAAAGTACTTTTATGCCAAGTATATCACCTCATGCTGTGGAAGAGTTTCAGGCCAGTCTTGGTCACATGTCTAAGTCCTGTACAATACTACCTTCTAGATTGTGAGAACTGGTACTGAGACATACCTTTGATGGTCTTCTTCCTGCATTCACAGCACTACTTGTATGAGCTGGTCATCAAAACCCTTGTTCAACATAACTTGTTCTACATGCTCCATCAGTTTCTGCAGTACCATGTTCTCAGTGACTCAAAGCCTTTGGTATGTAAGACAATTTGCTTCAAGAAGCTAGTGATGGAGGTGAGAAGTCTTCATAATTGAGGTTATTTTTACTTTTGCCCTAGGCTTGTCTGCTACTGTCCCTGGAAAGCATTTACCCTCCTGCACATCAGCTCTCCCTGGACATGTTAAAAGTAAGCATTTCAGACTATGGTAACTATGTCACATGTGGGTCAGACTTGTCAGACAGCTTACCTGACTAAGCTTGAAGTGACTAGCTAGCATGTCAGTTGTTTGAAGCATAGTCTTACTGCTGTGATTGACTTCACAGAGACTTTCCACAGCAAATGATGAAATCGTGGAAGTTCTGTTGTCCAAACACCAAGTTTTGGCTGCCTTGAGATTCATCAGGGGTATTGGAGGACACGATAGCATTTCAGCCCGCAAATTCCTTGATGCAGCAAAACAAGCAGAAGACGACATGCTTTTCTATACTATATTCAGATTCTTTGAACAAAGAAATCAGCGGTTACGGGGAAACCCTAGTTTCACACCAGGTAAGCAATAAGCAGTTACCCCAAGATACTCAGTTGTGTGAACAGAACTCAGACTTGTTTCACTCCTACTCCAGCCAAGTCTGCATTATAAGATGAAACTCTTGGGGTATTTTAGGTTTCCCTTCAAGCATAGTTCCAAAGTTAACTTACACCTTTGTATATTGCACTTAGGCATAGAGAGACTGAGCCAACCCAGAACTTGCAGATTAAGGTACTATTTGGTTGGCAGTTGCCTGCACTGCTTAGTTTAGCAAAGCCATTGTCTGCCATTAGTGCTTTCTCCTGAAGCCAGAAACTGGGTCAAAAAAACCCACCACCCCACAGTTGCCTGGTTCATACTTTAGTTCCTCTCACTTTAAAAACCAAGCTCAACCTCTTGCACCAGCACCACATTCAGAATCACCAGACAGGCTTGTAGGCACAGAATCCCTCTCCAACACTTTGTATCTTTATAGTAAAGAACTCTTTTGACTATGATTTTGCTGGTTAGGCAGAGAAATTAGATCATACATCTGCTTCACCACAAGAATACTGGTCACAGGACTGGAGATACTTCAGTAGCCCACTGCTTTAAATTGTTAAATTCCTTTACTCAAAGCCATTAAAAGATAATAACTAGTTCTTAAAGTGAGCTAAGTGAAACTATACAATCTTGCTTCTCAGTTCCTTCTCAGAGTTTCAAAATTAACATTGACTTTTACTCTGCACACCCCTCCCCCCCAGGTGAGCACTGTGAAGAACACGTCACCTTCTTCAAACAAGTTTTTGGAGAACAAGCTCTTATGAAGCCCACAACGTTCTGAAAGACTCTTCCACTGAAATGTATAAACTTAATTTATTGCATTTAAGTAGATTTTTGAACTACAAAATTGCTATTTTATAATAAAGTATATACAAGACATTTTGGCAAATTGTACTAAAAATATTACAACTTGTGATGGCTTCCCCTAAAAATAGAGACAAAAATTGCATTGACCTGCATTTAAAATTAGTGTCAGTGGTTTAGCAGTCCATTCTCATACATGTTCATTGACAAAAAAGCTATTCAACTTGTAATGCAGCTGGTTTACATTTTTAGAAGATGCAACCTCTTGAAAACAGAAGTGTTTTAGTAATCGTGTTAACACATCTACTTTTAGTAATATTGTTACATGAGCCTCACATGGCATTTCCTGAGTTTAAAGCTATGTCCAAAGCTGCAGCTGGTATCTTCTGGTTGAATCTGTGTAGGAGTCAAGTCAGTGGTGGTTAGAGTGCGATAGTCACAGAACATTGCCACACTTCAGTTCTTCAGAAGGACTAAGTCACAGTTCATGGAGTCCACTGAACACTTAGAAACTAGAAGTAGAGGAGTTTCTCCCGTTCTGTACCTCTGGTCCTCTCTTGTGCAGCATGAATTTTAGCTTTATTTATTGATGGGCCTGCATGGACAAAACAGAGTTATTCCAAAGTTTCAACACTTCAGCAGATCAGTCAGTCATCCAGAAACATGCGTGATCTTAATTGTCTAGGTCCAGCTTCACATTGATGAGACTTCAGAAACCTGCTTCTGCACAGCTGTCCATAGATGTCAGCAGCAGCAAGGGGAGCAGGTGAATCCCCAGTCTTCACCCCCGTAAAGGCTCAGATAAAGTCTACTTTTAAGTAGACCGTTGGCATGAATTTCCAAATTCAAGTGTCTGGACCATCACTGCAAAGTGACATTGCTTCTGCAAATGCAGGAA